>NC_072733.1:88955770-89255770 GCF_026930045.1 Uloborus diversus | reverse complement strand
GTTGATATAAATTCAGATCTGAAGGATGTCCTTGATGACAAGAAAAAAACTTGTCTTTATGTTGAGGAGCAGGTTTTGGTTTCCGGAACAGAGGAAAACTCTTCGCAAGTGGTCCTTTTTGATAATAATAGTAATGAGTTGAGCACAGCTCGCAACAGGGGCTCAAATCGTGATCTGAAAATTAGAAAGAGGAACGGCTCCGAAGCCGAAAATACGAATCAAACAGATTCATTCGAGAACGTAATGAAGTGCAATCCTCGGGAAAACATTCCATTAAAATGTACACATTTTATAAAATTAGGAAAGGAAATTGTGCCGGTTCTCGTTACAGAATTAGTAAATGATTTAATTAAGAGTTTTGGAAATTCGGTAGTACTTTGTTCGGATAATACAGAGGCATCTTCGAGCATAGGGAAGTTTCTTTATAGGATCTCGAAAGCAAAACTAACTGTTATCAGCACGTCCAAGTGTAGAGTTTCTCCGGGGCGAGAAAGAGGGAACGCAGTAGCTCTGCAAGTAAAAGATCATTGCTTCTTCGTTTTTCGGAATCCCCTTACGCGGGGTTCAACTTAGGATACTTCTCAAGTTACTGTGTTTTGCGCATTATACGAAGTGTCGCGAGCGGGAAGGATTCCTTTTGGAACGAAAGAAACGAGTGACCTAGTATGTTTTGCTAACTTGGGGGAAAGACTAGCATATGTCAGGATGCCGGTAAAATATGCTGAATATTCATGTTAAATGTTGTTAATCTTAACTATAACAAATTGTATAATTTTAAATTGCATTGTATGGTTTGGTTAATTGTTGTGTACTCGTACTGCGTTCTAATGAATAGCACGTTAACAATGTTCATGAATAATTAAAGTAGATGGATGTGCTTACTTTTAATTATGTTATTTATGAACGCGTTATTTTTATGATTAATTTTGTTGTTGTTTTCTTTTGTAATTCATATATGATTTTTCTATTTTAATTATATGACCCTTACAAGTTTCGCACTGTGTTTACATTGTAGGAGTAAGATTCTTTAAAGTAGTTTATTTGTTTTAAAATGGAAATTGAGTATTGAGTCAATTGCAACTCCAGAATTAGCATAGTACTGCCTATAGAAGTGCTATTTTTATAATCAACTGTACTTGAGTGTCATCACCAGAAAAATGAAACTTTTCTCTTAATCGAAAAGTTCTTCTAAGGGGGAAGGAGCTATACCGATGCGATTTCTCCAGATTGTTTGCTGTTGTGATTCAATGTGTGGGGTCGGTCTAGAAATTATTTTCCAGACCACACTCATCGTGAGAAAAACATGTTACGCGGGTGTTTTATATCTGTCACCAGTATGGGAGCTGAATAAGTATAAGACCACACGTAAATACGGTTTTTGCTCCCCTTTTCTGAGAAATGTTCGAAATTAGATCTTCAGAATAGCTGAATTCTATCCGAAGCTGGACATTTGTTGTGCACATAAACTTTCTCCGTTTGGTGTGATATGATGTCTGGGACACTATAGGGAACATTTTTCAGCCATCTTGTCAACGCAGTTGAGACCCCAGACAGCAGAAGGAAAAAGATCTTAACGCATTTTTGTCAACATCGTCTGAATGTTGTAAACAGGGGTGCATTCCCCGCCAAACGAATCCCCGTATATAAGAGAGAGTAAATAGGTCAAGGGGGGAGACTCTTGTGATGCAAAGGGCAGAGTAGTCGCGGAGTGCGGCTCTCGCAGTTCAAAATATCTTTGGAACATTAAATAATCTGTAATTTGTAATATAGCTGTACATAGTGATATGCTGATTAAACGTCTCTAAAAGACCATGCAATCTCTTGTCGTCTTTACACAAGAGGTGGAAACGGTACAGCTTAAAATGGTGTCAGAAGTGGGATGCTTTAGATAACCCTGAACTGACTCTTTGCTCATAAAGAAAACGAGGGGAGAAGAAAAGTCGATGCTTTCTCCCGCTCCTCGAAGAATTCCCGAACAGCTGTTTGAAGCGGAGTTTGTTTCCGTTCTTCCGAAAAGGGGGCTTTTCGTTTTCGTCTGCTTGCAACGCGGAGAAAAAGAGAAATGACGAACGAAACTGAAACTTTCGCGTCTCTTAAAGATTTGCTGTTCGCTTTGTGAGTGGTCAACCTGACCACAAGATTGTGAGATCACCCTGATCTTAGGATTGCAGCGTTGGAAACGGTCAAACTGACCGAAGGTTTCTGAGTTCTCCAGGATCTCGCTGTTTGCGCTGGAAGGGTCAAACTGACCATATGCTGAAGAGATCACCTTTATCTGTGCAACGTTGGAAACGGTCAAACTGGCCGCAAGTTGCTGTAGCGGAATCCAGTCACGGAGGCTTGTGTTCGCGCTGAAGAGAGGGTCAACCGGACCTGTTTAAGAGCAGAAACGCCGTCAACGTTCTGCTTTTGTGATCATATTGATCAACCGATAAATGGTCAAACTGACCATACTGTGAAAAGGTCAAGCTGACCTTCAAAAGTGTGTGTGTGTGTGTGTGTGTTGGTGGGCAAATCTTGCCGAAGAAAATCTATTGTGCACGTGCCAATTGTGGATTACAAAAAGAAGAAAAGCACGCAGGAAAATCTGGGGTATGTACCTTTGCTTTTTCTTGAGTTGTCATTGACTTGTTGCTATATTAAGTTCTAAGGTTTGGAATTAGCTTAATTCTAATTAGTTAAATGTATGACAGTGCAAATCTTGTACGGGAAAATTGTGTACATTTTAAGTCATTTAAAAGTTAACTGTGGGAACTCAAGTACGAGTACATTAACTTTCTTTTGCTTTCTAATTAGCTAATAAAGTAATTTCTTGTTGTAATTTTTTGTATTCCTTGAAATGGCGTTCCTCGGAAAGGGAAAGAAGCAGGATTTGATTATCCTGGCTGAAAATTTAGGGGTAACCGTTACCTCAGAAATGAAAATTGTAGAACTTAAAAAGGCAATTACAATTTCCGACGATTACGAAGAGGAATTTGTTAGGACCCTCTTCGAAAACATAATTTCTACTAGGAAATTAGACGAGGAAAGGGCTGAACAGGATAAACAAAGAGAACTCGAATTAAAAGAAAATGAAATACAAAGAAAACACGAACTGGAAATAATAAAATTAAAATGTGAAAACCCTTCTATTTTTGAAAATAATAATGGAGTACCTCCATCATCTATCGTGTCGCGCTTAAACATTAGGAAACTAATTCCTGAATTTGATGCGAAACAATCGGACATCAGCCTATATCTGGTGATTTTTGAGAGACAAGCAAAGAGAGCTGAAATTCCCAAGGAAAATTGGGTCGCTCATTTGTTGAGCTTGTTGCCACTGGATATAGTGCAGCTGATCGCGCGGGAACCTGAAGAAGTTGCTTCGGATTATCATTACGTAAAACAAGTGTTGCTAAAAAGATATAAATTAAGTTCAGAAGTCTTTCGACAAAAGTTCACTCAACATCAGAAAAAACCCGAAAATTCCTGGAAAGATTTCACTTTTGAAATCACTAATTATTTAAATGAATGGTTAGCGGGGCTCGAGATAGAAAGTTTTGATCAATTGAAAGAGCTCATGGTAGTGGATCAGTTAAAAAAACGTGCCGGTCCAGAAATGAAAAGTCATTTTCTAGACGACTGGACTAGTTACAAATCATCCGCCAAACTTTCAGAACAATTTGATAATTACGACGAAATCCGAAAACATAATTCAAAATCTGAGGAAAATTCTAAGAGAAATTTTAAATTTTCTGCGGAGGGTACTGGTTTTAAAGAAACAGGAAGTAAAACGGGAGAATCAAAACAGACATCTAAGTCGGCAAATTCTTCTAACGTGCAAATGCGGAAAGATTTCGAAAAACGCGCGGCTCCGCGATGTTACTACTGCAATGAGGTAGGTCACATTAAGCCTGCGTGTCCAAAACTGGGAAAGGGAGCCGGAGTGGAGTCTGTCAATTGTATCTATTCTGAAATAGAAGCTATAAATTTTATAGAGACGGCAGAACTAACAGAGGGCTTGATTTTGTACACCGAGGGTACCGTGGATGGGAATCCGATATATTTATATCGGGATACAGGATCGACCATTGATTTAGTCAACGCTAAATATGTAAAACAATCGAGTTGGTGCGATCAAAAGGTAAGGATAAGGCAACCATTAAGTCTGGATTTAGTAACATTACCCTTAGCTCAAATCGAAATTTCAGGACCTTTCGGTACAGTGAAAACAAAAGCCGCAGTTTGCGGAGATGTGTTTGATCGAAATCGGTACCTGTTGGGAAATCGGACGGCCGCGTTGATCAAAGAAAGAACCGGCTATGAATTTTCCCTGGTAGATTCGATGAGCGGGAGCCCCCCAGGTTCTGATATAAATTTCTCACTCACCAAATGTGGGAATGGGGCAGCAGTTGATATAAATTCAGATCTGAAGGATGTCCTTGATGACAAGAAAAAAACTTGTCTTTATGTTGAGGAGCAGGTTTTGGTTTCCGGAACAGAGGAAAACTCTTCGCAAGTGGTCCTTTTTGATAATAATAGTAATGAGTTGAGCACAGCTCGCAACAGGGGCTCAAATCGTGATCTGAAAATTAGAAAGAGGAACGGCTCCGAAGCCGAAAATACGAATCAAACAGATTCATTCGAGAACGTAATGAAGTGCAATCCTCGGGAAAACATTCCATTAAAATGTACACATTTTATAAAATTAGGAAAGGAAATTGTGCCGGTTCTCGTTACAGAATTAGTAAATGATTTAATTAAGAGTTTTGGAAATTCGGTAGTACTTTGTTCGGATAATACAGAGGCATCTTCGAGCATAGGGAAGTTTCTTTATAGGATCTCGAAAGCAAAACTAACTGTTATCAGCACGTCCAAGTGTAGAGTTTCTCCGGGGCGAGAAAGAGGGAACGCAGTAGCTCTGCAAGTAAAAGATCATTGCTTCTTCGTTTTTCGGAATCCCCTTACGCGGGGTTCAACTTAGGATACTTCTCAAGTTACTGTGTTTTGCGCATTATACGAAGTGTCGCGAGCGGGAAGGATTCCTTTTGGAACGAAAGAAACGAGTGACCTAGTATGTTTTGCTAACTTGGGGGAAAGACTAGCATATGTCAGGATGCCGGTAAAATATGCTGAATATTCATGTTAAATGTTGTTAATCTTAACTATAACAAATTGTATAATTTTAAATTGCATTGTATGGTTTGGTTAATTGTTGTGTACTCGTACTGCGTTCTAATGAATAGCACGTTAACAATGTTCATGAATAATTAAAGTAGATGGATGTGCTTACTTTTAATTATGTTATTTATGAACGCGTTATTTTTATGATTAATTTTGTTGTTGTTTTCTTTTGTAATTCATATATGATTTTTCTATTTTAATTATATGACCCTTACAAGTTTCGCACTGTGTTTACATTGTAGGAGTAAGATTCTTTAAAGTAGTTTATTTGTTTTAAAATGGAAATTGAGTATTGAGTCAATTGCAACTCCAGAATTAGCATAGTACTGCCTATAGAAGTGCTATTTTTATAATCAACTGTACTTGAGTGTCATCACCAGAAAAATGAAACTTTTCTCTTAATCGAAAAGTTCTTCTAAGGGGGAAGGAGCTATACCGATGCGATTTCTCCAGATTGTTTGCTGTTGTGATTCAATGTGTGGGGTCGGTCTAGAAATTATTTTCCAGACCACACTCATCGTGAGAAAAACATGTTACGCGGGTGTTTTATATCTGTCACCAGTATGGGAGCTGAATAAGTATAAGACCACACGTAAATACGGTTTTTGCTCCCCTTTTCTGAGAAATGTTCGAAATTAGATCTTCAGAATAGCTGAATTCTATCCGAAGCTGGACATTTGTTGTGCACATAAACTTTCTCCGTTTGGTGTGATATGATGTCTGGGACACTATAGGGAACATTTTTCAGCCATCTTGTCAACGCAGTTGAGACCCCAGACAGCAGAAGGAAAAAGATCTTAACGCATTTTTGTCA
This sequence comes from Uloborus diversus, assembly GCF_026930045.1. NCBI lineage: Eukaryota > Metazoa > Arthropoda > Arachnida > Araneae > Uloboridae > Uloborus > Uloborus diversus. The sequence goes on along the minus strand of NC_072733.1, from coordinate 89,249,793 downwards.
ACATCGTCTGAATGTTGTAAACAGGGGTGCATTCCCCGCCAAACGAATCCCCGTATATAAGAGAGAGTAAATAGGTCAAGGGGGGAGACTCTTGTGATGCAAAGGGCAGAGTAGTCGCGGAGTGCGGCTCTCGCAGTTCAAAATATCTTTGGAACATTAAATAATCTGTAATTTGTAATATAGCTGTACATAGTGATATGCTGATTAAACGTCTCTAAAAGACCATGCAATCTCTTGTCGTCTTTACACAAGAGGTGGAAACGGTACAGTAGGAAAGGACGATGAAGTGCGGAACGGAGGATTGCTCCCTCGGAGACAACGAGGTTCGTAGGTGGCTCTTTTTTTTTTTTTTTTTTTTTTGTTCTTCTTCTTCACTCTGTCTCTCTCTCATCTTAAGAGGTTCGCAACCTAGTAGAATTAAGTACAAGTAGAGAGAGACAAATAATCCGAAATTCGAGCATCCTCGTTTCGCTAAGGTCGCCACTCGCACCACGTCGTCGTCGACGCGTTTACCGAGCTCATCCTTGTTCTAAATGTCCGGCGTGAGAAAGGAGTTCCTTTGTTCGCTACCAGAGTTGCTAACAAATTGAGAGAAAGTTACAAAAAAATCCAGTCGATTGTTTTTCTGCAAACCGTGAAAGGATGCTCTTTACTTCATTTAATCAATTAAACTGACTGGATGCTGGTAAAGCTTCCAATGAGGTTTTCATTAAAAAAACTCGTTAGATTAAACGCGTGGACGCAAATAGAGATGTTCTGAAAGGGTAAATAAGTTCTTGTACTGATGTTCCTCATGACGAAGGGTGACGGTTTGAAATTCTCATGCTCGGACGCTCGTTCGAAGATGTTACGCGAAAAATACGCTCTAACTCCGTCCAGACAATGAAAACTGAGATCATTGAGGTCGTTTACTTGCGTGTTCATTCAAATTGTCAGGAATTGTTCGATTTCGAGAAGCGATTCGTTTACTTCTAATCCCCCCTAAAAGAAGTGGAGACGCTAAAAAAACGGGGATTGCTTCGGTCATTTACTCGTAAGCATTGCCTTACATGACTGTTTGAATGACGATGGATTTCATGTTTTCGAAGAAAAAAAACACTTCGTTGGGAAAAAACTCGCTACAAACCGATAATTTTAATAAGTTTCTGAAAGAATCGTCCGGAGAGACGAATTACCGACGCTCATCGACATTGAGAAAACGAGTAGGCATTGAAACTTTAAAGACCATGATTTTTTCAACATGATGTTTTGGAGTTTCTGCAAAGACCTATTCGTAAATTTGATGGGATTTTTAAATACGAATCGAGAAGCAGCATCTGTTTCTTTTTTTCTCATTTACTGACGTACCAAAAAATAGGCACCAATTGAACGTTCAATCGTCAGTTTGTTTCGTCGTCCCCTGCGATAGGTAACTTTCTCTCAATTTGTTAGCAACTCTGGTAGCGAACAAAGGAACTCCTTTCTCACGCCGGACATTTAGAACAAGGATGAGCTCGGTAAACGCGTCGACGACGACGTGGTGCGAGTGGCGACCTTAGCGAAACGAGGATGCTCGAATTTCGGATTCTTTGTCTCTCTCTACTTGTACTTAATTCTACTAGGTTGCGAACCTCTTAAGATGAGAGAGAGACAGAGTGAAGAAGAAGAACAAAAAAAAAAAAAAAAAGAGCCACCTACGAACCTCGTTGTCTCCGAGGGAGCAATCCTCGGTTCCGCATGAAGCATCTACTTCATCGTCCTTTCCTACCGTAGCTCACGACGACCCCCCAAAAAGGATTCCGAAGGATTACAATCTCTCATATCTTTAGGTAGGTAGGGGAGGGGGAGGAACTTCGAAGGTGGTCCGTCTGTTTCGGAAACGTCCTCGTTTTGGCGACCACGACGAACGGGTGTTCCTTACCGATCCGCCGTTCTCCGAGACTTGCGGCCCAGCTCCTCCCGATGACTTCCCTCCGCGTACCGAGAAGGAATCTGGTTATTCGAAACGACGTCGGACCCCCCGTCCTCTCCGTATTTCGAAGATTGAACCTTGTGCTGGTAAAAAAACAAGCTCGTCGGTCGCGCATTCAGATGTTGATGACCATTTCGCTAAAGAAATGCGAAGCGATCCATGCATCTTGAAATATACGCTTTAAGTAATCCAACAGTACCGAAAAAGGGTGCTCGGCGACGGAAGTTTTTCCGATGGTATACTCCGTTGGCATCGCATCAGCGGAAAAGAGAACAACCAGAGAAATCCATGAGACGACGACGAAGCGCACCGTAACGATCGCGTCATGATTTCTTTGAGGAGGAGATGCGTGTCGCGGTCGCATTTAACTGCTGGAATGAGCCAATATTCGACGCGTCCATTTATAACGCTAAACGAAGGAAGAAAAAACGAAGCATGCGAATGGACGAACGAATCAGAAACGGGGGGTGACATGCAATTGGCAAGCCAACGACAAACGTGACGGGTGGGAGGTTTCGAAAAGCAAAATTAAACTGGAACGAAGGGGGGGGGAGAGAGCGTGAGGACACGAAAGATTGACCAAGACTGGATCGATTTCATTTTGTTCATTTCGAGAAACGCGATTCCAATACTGGAATACGAGAAAAATTCCTGAACATTTTCATCGATCGCATAACCGAGATCATTACTAACACACACACAAAAAAAAAAATATTATTATTTTTTTTTCCTCAAGTGTTTGTTGGAGATTTGAATCTTCGTTTATTTCGCAAATGCTGGACTTTGTCATTTTTTGAGTCGTAATGTTTTAAATGCCAACATCTTCACTGCGTTAAGATGATTGGTAAAAATGTAATTTGTTTAAAGAAAAAAAACACTTGGCTTGAAAAAACGTCACAATTTCAAAACAAAGCGATCGTCGTGATTTAACGTTCATGATTTCTAAAAAAAAAGACAAGTTCAATTTTCTGAATCTCATTCCTAATCTTATCTTCAAATTAGTTGGAGATTCTCTCAATGTGTTCACCAAAGTATTTCCAATCTAGAAAAAATGATTGAATTCAAAGAGAACGCACATTGCGATACTCGGAGAGTTTTCTCCTGTACAAAGTTGATTGACGCTCTTGTTGTAACGGTCATTTCGAAAGGTTTCCTTCTAAAACCCATGTGTCTCATTACCAACACGTTGCGTTTCTCGGACACTTTTTCGCGTACGGAGTTGAATGGTTGATCGGGTAAAAAAATTTTCTGCTAACTTCGCGATAAACGTTTTGCGGTAAAAAAAAAAAAACTGCCAAACTCCATGTTTGCGAATCAAACACATCGGGATGAAAAACATTCACGTCAGAAGAAAAATGACAGAGACTAACGTGTTCGGTATTCGTATTACCTGCGAAAGGTTTCCAACTAAAACTCATGTCTCATTGCCAAACTAGAAAAAAATCAACCGAATGGCCCTACGTTGGGTGACGCTCTCGTTTTAACGGTGAACAAAATACCTACGAAAGGTTTCCAATCAAAGAATCCATGTGTCGTTGCCCAAGAAAAAGAAATGACTGAATGGTCCTACGTTGGGATACACGCTAATTTTTTTTTTCTCAAACAAAACAACGGCTGATTGGGAAAAAATTATTCCACCTCAGTTTGCGATCGTTGTTTTGCAAGAAAGGCATCCGAAACTCAAAGGTGCATCTGTGCGAATCCAAGCAAAATATCGGACTTAAAAAATATTCTCGAAAAGGATTGAACGGATTAAGAAAAGAACACGCTGGGATACTCCGACCATTTTCGCGTACGAAGTTCAAGGGCTGATCGGGGAAAAAAATTTTTCTAACCGCTCGATCCGAAACTCGAACATCTCAAATATTATCGCAATAAAACTTTCACGTCGGAAGAAAAATGAGCCCAGTGTCAGATTGCGTTCGGTAAAAAATTTCCGGTAGCCCGAAGCACTTGAAAATGTTTTTAATGTGTTTGCCAATATTTTTAATTAAGATGAAAATATATATATATATATATATATATATTTAAATAATAATAATATTATCATTATTATTGCCAAACTAGAAAAATTGAATGAATTAAAAACACACAGGTTGGAATAATCGAACATTTTATTCGTTTACGAAAATGATTGACGCTCTCGTTGTAACGCTCATTTCGAAACAGGTTGGAATAATCGAACATTTTATTCGTTTACGAAAATGATTGACGCTCTCGTTGTAACGCTCATTTCGAAACAGGTTGGAATAATCGAACATTTTATTCGTTTACGAAAATGATTGATGCTCTCGTTGTAATGGTCATTTCGAAAGGTTTCCAACTAAAATCCATGTGTCTCAATGCGAGAAACATTAAATGAATGAATTACAAGAGAACGCACATTGCGATACTCGAACATTTTATTCGTTTACGAAAAAATGATTGACGCTCTCGTTGTAACGCGCTCTCATTTCGAAAGGTTTCCAATTAAAAAGCAGATATGTCTCATTACCAACACGTTACGATACTCGAACACGTTTTCGCGTACGGAGTTGAAGGGATGATCGGGATAAAAAATGTTTCTGCTCACTTCACGTTCGGATTGCGTTCGGTAAAAAATTTCAGGTAGCCCGAAGCACTTGAAAATGTTTTTAATGTGTTTGCCAATATTTTTATTTTTTTATCATTAAAAAAAAAAAAAAAAAAAAAAAAAAAATATATATATATATATATATATATATATATATATATATATATATATATATATATATATATATATATATATATATATATATATATATATATATATATATATATATATACATATATATATATTAAATAATAATATTATCATTATTATTGCCAAACTAGAAAAATTGAATGAATTAAAAACAAACAGGTTGGAATAATCGAACATTTTATTCGTTTACGAAAATGATTGATGCTCTCGTTGTAACGGTCATTTCGAAAGGTTTCCAACTAAAACCCATGTGTAAAAAAAAGGCCATGTTCCGAAGGTAAATTTTGTTCCACGTCTAATGATGTCGGTTGCGAGTCTCCAAGTCGATTCGTTCTTGAATTACCAATTTCTTTATATTTAGCGAGTAACACGTTTGCGGCTCAAACTCCGAAGATAAAGGACCGCTTGAGTTGCGATGGGTATCATTCGAAGGGAAATTAGATTCCCCTCCCGTCTAATGTTGGCACCATCGAATCTCTACGTACATTCGCTCTCGAGTTACGAAACGAAACGCGTTCCGAGCGAAATCTAAACTAATTCGTTGCACGTGGTAAACGTCTCTTGGAATGACAGAAGTGGTATCATTCGAAGGAAAATTTTGCTCTCCATCGATGGACACCGGTTTCAAGTCTCTACGTCGATTCGTTCTCGAGCTAAGAATTCGTTTAAATTTAGCGCGAAACACGTTTGCGGCTCTAACTCCGACCGATGGAATTGTTTTCTTTGTCAAGCTTTAAAAAAAAGCCATTGTTGTTAAAAAATGGTAAATTAAATCATTGACGTAAAAAAATGACAAAGTCCTGAACTTGAAGCTGAAAAAGCGTTTGGTTCAGATTCTCCAACGAATAAAAATATCTATTTAAAATATATATATATATATATATATATATATATATATATATATATATATATATATATATATATATATATATATATATATATATATATATATATATATATATATATATATATGTATATATATATATATTTTTTCCCCTCAAAGTGTTTGTTGGAGGTTTGAATGTTCGTTTATTTCGCAAATGCTGGACTTTCATTTTTTTAATCGTAAAGTTTTAAATGCCAACATCACTGCGTTAAGATGATTGGTAAAAATGTAAGAACCCAAAACACGAGAATATTGGCACTCGTAAAGATCGTTCCAAAATTGATTTGATTTCACTTAATGACCTTGTCATTTTTTTTCGCGGGAGGGTCGTGTGCGTCTCATTGCTCGCGTCGTTTTTTCTTTTCAACCTTCTCGTGCAATTTTTCTCTTTCCCACCCGAATTCTCTTCTAATTCGTATTTCCGACCTCCCCGCCCGCCGTTTTTTTTTTCTCGGTCGTTTTGCGAATGCTAAATGCTCGACGTTATTCGTTTCTCGGAGTTCCCTCCCTCTCTTGGGTTAACGCTTAAAAAGGAACAGAAAACACTCTGGTTCTCATCGTTTTTTTTCCTCTCCTGAGGGAGTCATGGCGAGTCATTTTCCGTACAGCGACTACTCTCGTTACAAAAGGTTCCTAAGCTCGAGCGGATTCGAAATCGTCTGTCATTGGTGTGGGGCTTGGATTCCCATCCGTAAGTTCGAAAGACACGTCAAAGAGCAGCACGGTTACAATAGCACCATGTCTTGAGCGTGGTGTTTGATATTTCATTGGGAGTTCGGAACAAAGTTACAGCAAGGAGAGCACCTCTTCAATTGCGTCAAACGCCGCGCCTCGGTTTATGGTGGGTACAGATCTCGTCCCAGCGTTTACGTTTCTCCCTCTTCTGCCTGTTATCAGGTTTCGTCGACGCTAACTCGCAGTTCCCTCGGAGGTAGGTCAATTCTTCCTCCCCCGGCACATACCAAAAGCGACGACGGCACCGGGAACGTGGTGCTGGAAAGGAACGAGTTCAGTTCCTCATCGTCGTCGTTCGAACAGGCGCCGAAGAAAAACGAAGGCCAACACGAGATCGTCGAGATAAACGCAGGCTCCGGTGACGATTCGGTCCTACCCAGCATCGAAGCCGCTCAGAGCGTTTACGAGGAAGAGGGATGCGTCTCGGCCACGACGCCGCCGCCCCTGGACCTGACTTGCAAGGAATCGGTGCCCGAACTCATCATCGACGAATCCCAAGACGACGAAAGACGAAAAGAACTCGAGAATCTGGGCCTCATTTTGAACGAAAATAGCAAGAAGACCGAAGTCTTTACGAAAATGGCAGAAGTCAACGGTGTTCAACCTCAAGAACTGGTGTTGGAGAAAGAAAAGAGAATCGAAACGTTTCGCGCACGTCCGGCGGAGGACATCAACCTCAATTAATTACGTGCGTTCTGAACATCCCGGTCGGAAAAGACGAATCTTACGCCGTGATTAGGGACCAGAATAAACTGTTTTTCATGTACTGAATTCGTATAACAAGAAGCAAATGGTTTTTATCACGTCTTTGTTTTGTAAGATTGAAATAAAAAAAGTTTCTGCTTTTTTTTCAAAAAAAAAACTAAATCGATCCAATATTGGTACAATTTTTTTCGAGTGGCAAAAAATGACAAAGTCCCGAATTTAAAACTGAAAAAACATTTGGTCTAGTATCTCCAACAAGTCGAGAGATATATTTCTATTTAAAAAAAAAAAAATTTTTTTTTTTTAAATGATGCCGAGCCGAATGACCGTCAGGATCGATTTTTTTTAGAAAAGTTGGACTTGTGTTTTTTTTTCTAGGCTAACGAATCCACCCATTTTTATCGGAAAACGTTTCTCCTTGCTTTTTCTCTGAAATGGATGACAACACGCGCTTCAAAGAAAAATTCACGTTTTTTTCATGACATTCGTGCTTTTTTTTAACACACCTCGAGATCTGGCCATTGTTGGAACAGTAATTTTTTTTTTAAAAAGAAAACGTTTATTTACAACACAAATACAACAGAAAATCTAACATGACACATGGAAACACAAAATAATGAGGAACACTGAGGTTTCTCAGACAAAATTTCCTCGAAGGGAGTTTGCCACGGCGTCGATGGAGTTCATGGCTTTTTCAACCGAGTCAACCAACCTCAGTACGGCCGTACAGAATTGTTTATGATCTTCCATGAGATTCAGCAACAGGTACGTTTACACCGCCCTCACATGGCGACGTGGACGAAGTCGAGCCCGATATTTACCTCGTCGTTGAGCAGCTATGCCCGGCGTCAGTAGGAACCCTTCGTCGTTGTTTTCCTCACCGTCGTGGTTTTCTTCAGTTTCGTCGCCTTTGTGGTTTTCTTGGGTTTCGTTGTCGACTTTCGGCACGAAGTCAACGTCGTAGACGTCGTCGTCGATGTCTTCAATGTCCGGCACTTGTTTCTCGGCTTGACCGGCATACATTTCGAGGAATTTCTTAGAGCACTCCAGGAGATGGAGTCCGTGTTTCATTTTTTCTCCGGAAGACCAAGTTTCGTCCAGGCACCAGACGCACGTCGTCTTGGGATTGATGCAGTGTATCTTGGAGACATGTTTTTCGTAAACCTTAGCAGGAAGAAATCGGCTGCAAAACCAGCAGCGCATGAGATCTTTGCGATTATTGAGAATGAAGGTCCTGTACTGAAAATACGGAATCGAAGTCATTTTTTCCGCTCTCTCTCCTCTGTGTTTCTCGGGAATGGGGGGTTTTCACTCATCTTCTTATAGAGTCGTGAAAAAATAAAAACTCCCCTCTGGCGAACGGCGATCATTCGTATGTGCGAAACGCGAGAATCCTTTTAACGGACGAATGAGGAACGTGACGCCTGTTTGGAGACGACCACCCTCTTCCTTTATTTCCCCCGTTGTTTCTTTGAACGAAGGAGGAACCAAGATCTTAAGGTCACAAGTGTCAGGTAAAAAAAAGGAACGACGCCGATACTGGACTGATTGCTGCAATACAGGCTTCGAAACTGAAAAAGGGCTTCGGTATTTTAGCCTCGTGCCATGCCCTTCCAAGAGAAAAAAAAGGTGCCAATACTGGTTTCGTTCATTTTTTTTATTTCGAATAAGGTACATTTACAGCTTTAGCATTTTTTTGTCCTGAGGTTTCCTTGGTTTCGGTCAGGTCGCGTGCGGTATCTTCAGGACTTCCGGAACTCGTCGAATGCTCGTCGTCGTCGTCGTAGTCGTCTTCGTCGTCCTAATCGAAGAGCTGCCTTACCAACGCGCAATGCGGAGTCTCTGGTCTGCCCGTCACCACTTCCTCGATTACCCGATCCATCAGTTGCAATGCGTAGTCGAGGTGGTTTTTGGTCTCTTTGACGTCCGGCTTTTTTTCTTCCTCTTCATGGAATTTAAGTCTCGTTCGGTAACAATTCAGCACGGACGGGTCCATCGACGAAATGAAGCGTGGTTCTTTCTGCGGTGCTCCCGGAAAGGCAATCGCTCGTTCTGTCGGAGTGCGATGAATGGCGTCTTCGGGAGTCGATCCGGACATTTTTGCGGGATATTGCGACGATGCGGGAGAGTTTTTATGGGGTCGCGTTACTTTTTAAGAACGGGGATTGGGGGAGCGACACGAGAACGTCAGATTCGCGTGATTTCGTGAGGAGCGAATCGAAACACTCTCGTGACGTTAAAAAAAAGGCCCGACCGACCGATATTGGAACGATTCGTTCGAACAACTGATCAGATCCAATCCGAGCCAATATCGGTCAGTCGGGCTTTTCTTTTTTTCAAAAAAACGTAAAGGGAGAAAAAGACTAGCAAAAGCAATTCGAAACACTCTCGGGACATGAAAAGGCCCAACCGACCGATATTGGGACGATTCGTTTGAACGTCAAACTAATCCAAACGAATCCGAGCCAATGTTGGTTGGTCGGGCTTTTTTTTAAAAAGAAAAAAGGTAAAGGAACGGAAAGAATCTTGCTCTTGGATTTCACGGAGGAGCCGGCGGAGAGAGGGCAGGGATTCCGTTGATGAAGCGGAAGGTGAACGCGAAAGCGGCGGCGACTCGATCCGCACCGACGACGTCGATGAACTTCTCGATCGCACGAGAGGGCTCTTCGATCTCTCCGGCGATCGAGAGGGACTTCGTCGGGGAGCTTCTTCGATCCTCCTGGCTGGTATACGAGGAACGATTGCCTCGACAACGAGTTGCGGCACTCGTCGACCCGATGCGGCCGGAGATGATGGGCTATACTCCGGCACTTGGATGTCGGGAGTCGACGAGTCTGCTTCACGTATCACGAAATCCACTTTATGCAACTCCATGTTTTTCAGTTTGGGGTCTCTAATTGCGAGTGAGCGCGTACACGAAATCAGTCTCCCTTTATTAATTAGGAAAAAAAACGAACAAAACATCTGCTTCGAATCTTTCGAGAAACCCGACCCGTTGACCTCGACACGCATCTCGCGGCGACCCAGCCATGGAGCACGTGTTTTTTTTTTTTTTTTTTCATCCTTGACACGCTTCGCACGCGCGTGACCAGGAAAGAAAGCTGTTCGTTTCGAGCTGCAACAAGGTCACGAGACAACGTTGGATGCATCGATGAATGTTCGAACCGTCTCCTGCATTCTGTTCTGCCGAGCTTTTGAAAAAATCATTGATGTTAAAAAAATGACAAAGTCCCAAATTTAGTACTAAATCTCGAAACTAATTCGTGCCTCGCGGTAAAAGTATCTCGGCATGACGAAATGAATTTGTTTTCTAATTCGTCCGATGGAATTGTTTCTTCGTCGAGCTTTAAAAAATCATTGATGTTAAAAAATGACAAAGTAAATCAATGATGTTAAAAAAATGACAAAGTCCCGAAATTGAAACTAAAAAAGCGTTGAGGTTCAGAATCTCCAACGAATAAATAGATCACCTTAAAAAAAAAAAAAAAAAAAAAAAAAGAATTTTTTTTTTTTTTTTTGTAATCGTCGCGAACTTGTTCTCGACTTACGAAGGGAAACGTGTTCCATGCTAAACCTGAACTAATTCGTAACTCGAGAACAAATGGACGTAGAGACTTGCGAAGGGTATCATTTGAAGGTAAATTTTGTTCCCCGTCGATTGACACCAGTTTCGAGTCTCTACGTCCATTCGTTCTCGAGTTACGAATTTGTTTAGATTTAGTGTTAAACCTGAACTAATTCGTAACTCGAGAACGAATGGACGTAGAGACACGAAACTACCTTTACTAGAAATTTTTTTCGTATTTTGAGCTACGACTGGCTGATGGGTATAAAAGGGAGCGCGTTTGCCTAGTTTGGATCAGTTGGATCTGGTACTCCGAAGAGTGAAGACGTGCCTCCGGAGCTCTTTCAGCGTTTAGGTAAGTATGAAACCCTTGGCTTGCTGGATACCACTAAAGGACGGTGGTATGGACCCCCCATGGACGCAGGTAATAAGTGTTGAAGGGTAAAGGTCAAGGTCAAGGTCAGTTTTTTTCCCCTCAAGATTTTTCGAGGTTTCGATCTGTGATTGCTGCAAATTTTTTGCGTGACCTATTTTTGTGAGTATAAAACTCCGTTCCTCTTCTAGAATGGTTATTCTAACTTTATCAGCTGTTTTAACTTTGTAAATACCTTCTCCCATCTGTTGGACTTGTAGTTTTTTCATCTGTTAGAACTTTGTGTGAATACCTCGGCCACCTGTTGGAACTTGTAATTCTTGAAGGAGTGAAGTTGTAAATACCTCTGCCATCTGTTGGACTTGTAACTCTATACTTGGACTCGCCATCTGCAAACCAACTGGACTTCAGTATTTATTTCTCTCTCTCTCTCTCTCACTCTGTGTGTTTGTGTTTGTGTGTTGGTATATGATCTATTTTTTTTTTATAATGTGTTCGTTTCTAGTGGTATTCGAATTGCAGTTTTAAGTTAAATTTTTATTTTAGCCCAAACAGTAAATTGCGATATTTTACTGTCCGCGTTTTAAAAAATTCGTAAGTTTATAGCAAATCGAATACAACTAGGTACTTGTAAGGATCCTTACAGCCTTTTGTGTATAGTCTGTTACGTTTATGTATGTTGTATTAGATATTTGTGTCGCTGCCGTTGTTTCTTTTGTTTTTTTTTCAGGGTGGGATCTTGGATCAACTGGAACCCCCGAAGAAGCTGGACCGAAACAGTGCAGACATCTTCAAGCCGTACCCGGAGAATAGAACATGGATTACACGAACTATTCTCCGTGAACAATTTTTTACTACAGATGAAGACCAAGTTTTGTGTGGAATTCCGGTGTTTCCTCCTCTCCGAAGCAGTGCAGACGTCTTCAAACCGTACCCAGAGAATAGAACATGGATTACAGGAACTATTCTCTGTGAAAATTTTTTACTACAGATGAAGACGGGTAAGTCATTTTAATTTATCTCTCTATCTCTTTGGCATCTTATTTTGCGTGGGACTTATTAATTGGTCCGCAAATAACTAGGATTGTAACCGTTGGAAACCTAACGGTGACAACGTAAAATGGTTCCAATCCAGATCAAAATTTTATAAACTACGAAAGCGTCGACAAATATCTCTCTCTATCTCTTTCGCATCTTATTTCGCGTGGGACTTATTAATTGGTCCGTAAATAACTAGGATTGTAACCGTTGGAAACTTAACGGTGACAACGTAAGATGGTTCCTATCCAAATCAAAATTTTATAAACTACGAAAGCGTCGACAAATATCTCTCTATCTCTTTGGCATCTTACTTCGCGTGGGACTTATTAATTGGTCCGTAAATAACTAGGATTGTAACCGTTGGAAACTTAACGGTGACAACGTAAGATGGTTCCAATCCAGATCAAAATTTTATAAACTACGAAAGCGTCGACAAATATCTCTCTATCTCTTTGGCATCTTATTTCGCGTGGGACTTATTAATTGGTCCGTAAATAACTAGGATTGTAACCGTTGGAAACCTAACGGTGACAACGTAAGATGGTTCCAATCCAGATCAAAATTTTATAAACTGCGAAAGCGTCGACAAATATCTCTCTATCTCTTTGGCATCTTATTTCGCGTGGGACTTATTAATTGGTCCGTAAATAACTAGGATCGTATCCGTTGGAAACCTAACGGTGACAACGTAAGATGGTTCCAATCCAGATCAAAATTTTATAAACTACGAAAGCGTCGACAAATAAAACTTGGAACAACTAAATTTACAGATGAAGACGGGTAAGTCATTTTAATTTATCTCTCTCGCTCTCTTTGGCATCTTATTTCGCGTGGGACTTATTAATTGCTCCATAAATAACCAGGATTGTAACTGTTGGAAACCTAACGGTGACAACGTAAGATGGTTCCAATCCAGATCAAAATTTTATAAACTACAGATGAAGACGAATAGAACTTGGAACAACTAAATTTACTACAGATGAAGACGGGTAAGTCATTTTTATTTATCTCTCTCTCTCTCTCTCACTCTCTCTCTAATATTTCAATGAGGATCCTCATACTAATGCTATTTTTTTTTTGGAGTGTGTATGCCAATGTTTTCAGCAGTACCCGGAGAATAGAACTTGGATTACACGAACTATTCTCTGTGAACAACTAAATTTACAGATAAAGACCCTTGGACGTCTCTTTTTTTTCTTTTTGCGGGACGGAAACAATAAAAGCTCGCGAAACGATTGTGTACTGTTTTATTTCACACACACGCAAACATTAACACCTCGGTTTTTTTAAGGCCTCGAAAAAATGGACATCTTGAACGATATGTGGTTTGATAGAAACAAGTGTAGTTTATTTTTTAAAGTTTGTATTTGTTGTTTAAAGTTTAGATTGGATTTAACATCGGGTAGTGGTTGCGGTGGGCTCTAATCTGAAAACAATTATGTATTTACGATGTAAATCTCGAAACTTTATGTTTCGAGTGGTAATATTTCACGTCTCGAAACTTTCGAACAAATCCCAAACGCTTTTACGATGTAAATCTCGAAACTTTATGTTTCGAGTGGTAATATTTCACGTCTCGAAACTTTCGAACAAATCCCAAACGCTTTTACGGTGTAAATCTCGGAACTTTATGTTCCAAACAAATCCAAACGCGTTTACTATGTAAATCTCGGAACTTTATGTTCCGAGTGGTAATATTTAACGTCTCTATGTTCCAAACACAAATCCAAACGCGTTTACTATGTAAATCTCGGAACTTTATGTTCCGAGTGGTAATATTTAACGTCTCTATGTTCCAAACACAAATCCAAACGCGTTTACTATGTAAATCTCGGAACTTTATGTTCCGAGTGGTAATATTTCTCACGCATATGAGTCTCGAAACTTTATGTTCCCAGCAAATTCAAACGCGTTTACGATGTAGTTTAACATCGGGTAGTGGTTATGGTGGGTCCAATCTAAAAAAAATTCGAACGCGTTTACGATGTAAATCTCGGAACTTTATGTTCCGAGTGGTAATATTTTCACGCATATGAGTCTCGAAACTTTACGTTCCGAGCAAATTCAAACGCGTTTACGATGTAATTCTCGGAACTTCATCCCCATGCAATAGGTTTCCAGAAACTAATTCTCAGAATTGAAAAAAGGGGATTGCATGAAATCGCAAACGTTTATGTGGGACCGTTTTTTTTCCTTCGATGATCTTAAACGTGTAGAAAAATACGATCGCGTGCGTGTTTTTTACCAGTCTTGTATTTTTTGTGTGTTGGGTGTTTTTTACGTTCTTGTGAGTCTCGAGAAGAGCATTTCGAGCAAACCCGCGTGCGTGTTTTTATCTGTTAGATCGTTGGGTGTTTTTACGTTCTTGTGAGTCTCGAAAAGGGCGTTTCGAGCAAACCCGCGTGCGTGCTTTTATCTGTTAGGTTGCTGGGTGTTTTTACAATGTATGAGTTGGTGTCGAAAAAAGAAAATGCAAAGCATCTCGCGGACATTTGATCGTGCGTAGTTTTTTTAGTTTTGTGTGTCATAGAAGCTCGAAAGAGGGAGGGAGTAACGAGCATCTTGAACGGTACGTGGTTTGATGGAAACGTGTGTAGTTTTAAGTGTGTGTGTGTTTGTGTGTGTGTTTCGATAATTTTTTTCCTTACCGACTAAGGTTTTTTAATGACAACAAAAAACATTCAAACTCCCAAAACAAAAAAACATTTAAACTCCCAAAACAAAAAAACATTCAAATTTCCCAAAACAAAAAAAACATTCGAATTCCCAAAACAAAAAACACATTCGAATTCCCAAAAAAAAAAAACATTCAAACTCCCAAAACGAAAAAACATTCAAACTCCCAAAACAAAAAAACATTCAAACTCCCAAAACAAAAAAACATTCGAATTCTCAAAACAAAAAAACATTCGAATTCCCAAAACAAAAAAAGCATTCAAACTCCCAAAACAAAAAAACATTCAAACTCCCAAAACAAAAAAATATTCAAACTCCCAAAACAAAAAAACATTCAAACTCCCAAAACAAAAAAACATTCGAATTCCCCAGAGCAAAAAAACATTCAAACTCCCAAAACAAAGAAACATTCGAATTCCCCAGAGCAAAAAAACATTCAAACTTCCCAAAACACAAAACACTTTAAACTCTCAAAAAAAAAAAAAAAAAATTTTTTTTTTTTTTGCCTTCCTCTGTGAGCTACAAAAGATTCCAGCAGCACGTTTCGAATCAACGATTTCCGTCATGATTCGGAATACGAAATTGATCGCTTGCAACGCAGTTTTGCGGGAATTGGAGGACTTCGAATTGGATTTCGTGAGCAAAATCGAGCCCTTCCTCGCCATGGGCATCCATCCCGATCGTTACCTATTTACGTACTTCGATTCGACGCGACTACTGAATGAGACGAGAAAGGCTCTCACGGAACGATTTCCCGACGATCGGTTGGAGATGGTCGTCGCCGAAGTATCGGACATGGACGAGCTTCGCGACGTTTGAGCGAGAGAGCGAAGGGGAGGACGATTGTCATGTTCCGTTTGCCTGGACGCAATCGTCCGTTGCGACGGGAAAAAACTAGCGTGCGGTCACTCTTTTCATCAGGCTTGTATTTCAGAATGGTTCGCTACCGCCAAGCGGACGAACTCGGACCGGACGTGCCCGCTGTGCCGTCGTCGTTGCTTCGACTGGAGTGGTGGCCGTAGTAGATGCCGGATCAGGACGACGAAAAATTTCTTCGATTCGCAGAAGTATCGGACACTCGCCAAGACGTACGGGGAAAAGATTTCGGACATCAGAAACATGGAGAGGTTGCTGCAGGAAATGAATGCGAAATTACAGGAGTTGGCCGTAGCTAAAGTGAGCGCTTGTCTCGGGCCGTAGATCCTTGCAATCTTGGTAAGGCCCGGAGGAAAACGTTGAAATAATCGATCGATCGGAAGCAGATCCAATTTCCTGCAAACTTTCGAAATTTTCAAAGTCCCATTTTTTTGAAACCCTAAGATCAAGAACTTAAAATTTAAACATTAAAAAAAAAAATTTTTTTTTTTTTTAAAGGAACTCTTTGGATGTGTTGGAGGTTTCAATCTTCGTTTATTTCGCAAATGCTGGACTTTGTCATTTTTGGAGTCGTAAAGTTTTAAAATGCCAACATCTTCAACGCGTGAAGTAAAAATGTAAGTTGTTTGAAGAAAAAAAAACACTTGACTTGAAAAACGTGACAATCTCAAAAGAAAGCGATCGTCGTCATTTCACGTTGATGATTTCCAAAAAAATACAAGTTCAATTTTTTGAATCTCATGCCTAATCGAATCTTCAAACTTCAAAAATATTTGAGTTCGAGTGTTTGAGGGTTCGTTGGATCCGTATTCCGATTTTCATCAAACTTCAATTTTTTTTCTAAATGCCATTCTCTCTTCCTCCGAACCCCTGAGGTTCAGAACCTCTAAGAGATCTAAGGAGATTACGTTTTTTTAACCGTGTTTGCGTGAACTTACAGAAAGCAACGTTCGAATCGAAAACAAACACTAACGTTCGCGCGCATTTCTGAAGTGATTCTCGTAAAAATTCACCAGGTGACAACGTGAACGAGCAGATGGCGCTAATTCCAGGCGATTTGACCAAGGTTCGCGTACTGGTCTGAAGTGGTTCTCGTAAAATTCGTCAGGTGCCCTCGTGAACGACGCAGTTGGCGCTGTTTCCAGGCGATTTGACCAAGGTTCGCATACAGGTCTAAGATGGTTCTCGTAAAATTCGTCAGGTGGCATCGTGAACGACGCAGATGGCGCTGTTTCCATGCGAGGCTGACCAAGATTCGGGTACAGGTCTGAAGTGATTCTCGTAAAAATCGCGAGATGGCCTCGTAAACGAGGCAGATGGCGCTGTTTCCAGGCGAAATCGACCGAGGTTTGCATACAGTTCTAAGATGGTTCTCGTAAAAATTCGCGAGGTGGCATCGTGAACGACGCAGATGGCACTGTTTCCAGGCGAGGCTAACCAAGGTTCGCGTACAGCTCTGAAGTGGTTCTCGTAAAAATTCGCGAGGTGGCGTCGTGAACGAGGCAGATGGCGCTATTTCTTAACGATGACCAAGGTTCGCGAACAGTTCTGAAGTGA
The DNA here is from genome assembly GCF_026930045.1 of Uloborus diversus. Lineage (NCBI taxonomy): Eukaryota > Metazoa > Arthropoda > Arachnida > Araneae > Uloboridae > Uloborus > Uloborus diversus. Next base: position 89,232,706 of record NC_072733.1, on the reverse strand, counting down.
TTCTCGTAAAAAATCACTAGGAGGCGCTCTCCTAGCCCGTTTCTCTTACAGCGTTGCGAAGGTTCTTGGAAAAAATCACTAGGTGGCGCTCTCCAAGCCCGTTTCTCTTACAGCGTTGCGAAGGTTCCTGGAAAAAATCACTAGAAGGCGCTCTCCGAGTCCGTTTCTCTTACAGCAGCGTTGCGAAGGTTCCTGGAAAAATATCACTAGGAGGCGCTCTCCGAGCCCTGTTACAGCGTTGCGGAGGTTCTCGCGACGATCGTGTGGGGGCGCCGAAACCCATATGCTCACCGAGCGGTTGGTTGCCCCGTCTTTGGTTTTCCTCCGGGGTCCCGTTGCTCGAAAAAAATATTGAGGGACTGTCTGACTGCGGTAAAAGACCGCGATCTGTCTTAAAGACCGCAGATTTACGGTTCGCACGCGGTCATGGACATGCCTCGTTCCGTAGAAAGTGACCGTCTCCGGGATCGACGTCGACTGGCCACGAAAGGAGAGGAGAGGTCTCTCGCGACGCCATGATCCATCACGTAGGAAAACGAAACCCTCAAAACAAAAGCGTAATGTTCCAATCTTTGAAAAAGTTCAAGATTCGAGATCTCCGAAAGCTCAACCACAACCGTAAAAAAAAAAAAAAAAAAAAAAGGATTTTTTTCTTTTTTTTTTACGGTTGTGATTGAGCTTGCTGCTAATTGTGTTTGAAAGCCCGAGTTTTAGCCATGTTTCGAATTTTGTCACTTTTTTTAACCCGAATTGTTTTCTAAACCCGACGTAAACTTCACGAGACCCAGGCATAAAAGAGTTAGCTGATTCACCCTCTCATTTCTTTCACGAATGCGCGAAACCTAATCGTCGCTGAGCCGGTCTTTTACCAAAAAAACCCGAAAAGTTTTACCGAAGGAAACGTTATTTTAACCGCAGAGTGATTCCCCTGAGTCGTGGCTTCTCTTAAACACGAAACGAAGATCACTGCGGTTTCTTGGCTACGTCCTGTAAGATCCCTTTTCGTTGGTTCAAAAAAATGACAAAGTCCAACTCGTCGAAACGCCTCCCAATCCAAAAGGAAGCTAAAGCTTTTTTTCTTTTTACGGTTCTGATTGAGCTTGCTGCTAATTGTGTTTGCTTGCTGCTAATTAGCTCGCTGCAAATTAATTTAATTAATTTTACGAGACCCAGGCGTAAAAGAGTTAGCCGATCCATGTTCTAATTTCTTTAACGAATGCGCGAAACCTAATCGTCGTTGAGCCGATCTTTTACCGAAAAATCTCACCGCAGATCGTGGCTCCTTTTAAAGACGAAACGAAGATCATTGCCGTCTCTTGGCTGCGTGCTGCAAAATCCCTTTTCGTTGGTCCCCTAAAAAATGACAAAAACCAACTCGTCACATCTCATGAACCAATCAAACTCGAGCCTTCACAAAAGTGACGAACCGCAAATCGGACTATTCCGTATTCCCTGGCAGTCGAAAACCGCGACGCGTGACCTTCATGACGTCACCCAGTGGGCGTGGCTGGCACGTGACGTCATGAAGGTCACCTGTTTCGCGAGTCCCGAAACAAATTGCTCGTCGTTTGATGAGCTCTCATTTTTTCCCTGAGCCAAATACAAATTGAAGTTCGAAAAAAAAAAATTTGACATTGATTGATTGATTGATAGCCACGCCCACTGGGTGACGTCATCAAACGACGAGTTATGTGTTTCGCGAGTACCGAAACAAATAGCTCGTCGTTTGAGGAGCTCTCATTTTTTCCCTGAGCCAAATACAAATTGAAGTTCGAAAAAAAAAGTTTTGACATTGATTGATTGATTGACAGATTGATTGATTGACAGATTGAGGTCAAATTGACATTGATTGACAGATTGAGGTCAAATTGGCAAATGCATTACTTTTCCGGCTACTGGCGATCCGCTACTTGCGACTGGGAATGGTTGTCGTTGAAATAGTTGAGCGAGACGTTCGGAAGGGTGTTTGGAATGGGATGCGGGGTGATTCATGAGTGCAACGTGATGCGGGACGGATGAAAAGGAGATTCGGCGAGAACGATGCGTGATGATTTGAAGGAGATTCGGCGAGAAAAGAAACCCTCGAAAAAAAAAACGTTAACTTCAATCTTTTGAGGATTCGAGATCTGCGGTAGTTCAAAACTCAATACGTGAAAAAAAAAGAAAAAAAATTTTGAGCAATTTGAATTGCTTATTGTTCTCATTTAACCGCAGTTGATGTCCTTTGATTTTTCAGACCATACATTTTTAACTTCCGTAGAATTTACGGTTCTCGTCTATTAATGCTTCATGATTCATTCTTCATGCTTCATGCTTCGTGCTTCATGCTTCGTGCTTCATGCTTCGTGCTTCATGCTTCATGCTTCATGCCTCGTGCTTCGTGCTCGATGCTTCATGCTTCATGCTTCGTGCTTCATGCTTCATGCTTCATGCCTCGTGCTTCGTGCTCCATGCTTCTTGATTCATTCTTCATGCTCCGTGCTTCGTGCTTCATTTTTTATGCGTCATGCTTCCTGCTTCATGCTTCTGCTTCATTCTTCATGCTTCATTCTTCATGCTTCGTGCTTCATGGTTCGCTGGTCCTTAGGTTTTATCTCCTGATATTTGGTATCCTACCAATGAACTCTGGTCCAATGGTCTTGAAATAAAATCCTACGTCCTCTAGAATGTGTTTAAATGCCTCTGGATTCCGACTAATGTTCTCGATGCTGTTTCCATTCATCATCATGCATTGGTCCATGGTTTTGGATAACTGATCCTCTCTGGGAATTCATCTAACGACATCCGGAATTCGCTTGACCGCTGAAGCTAAGATCATACAGGTATTGCAATTCAAATTGCGTAAAAACTCTTTTGAATGCCACCTTGCCAGCATTCAAATGAAAAGGGCCCGAAGGGCCCATCGCCCAACGCCTAAGTTTTTTTTTTTACGTATTTAAAAGGTCTCGCGTGCTTCGAAGCGTTGAAAGATTTTTTTTTCTGAACTTTCGCTTATTTTTTCTCGTTTAATCACTTTGTTCTTCTAAGGTTACCTGGGAAACGTGAAAGATTTCGTATTTTTCTGAACCGTCGGTGTGTTTGTCCGGCGTTTTCTTGAAACGGAACTACATTTTTTTCTCAACGAGCCTTGAACGTAAAAAAGGGATGTCTGCCCTGAACGATCGGAAACGCGAATTAGGTAGGAACGGCTACAAGAACCGCATCGTGCGATACCGAGACGTTTCCTTGACTTGTTTCTCGTGCGGGACGGGGAAATCGGTGCTCGAGATGAGAGAGCACGTCGCTGAGGTTCATGCCTTGCCCGAACGGTGTTTCTGTCCCTGGTGCGGGATAGAGTTCGAGAGACCCGGTGTGCGTTATAACGCGAAACACGCGTCGTCGTGCCTGTTGGTACGAATCGAGAAAACGGGAGACGCGGAACGACGACGAGAAGAAGAACGCAACGAGGAAGAAGAACGAGAACGCAACGAGACCGATGACGACGAAAGTTTGCTCGACGTCTGTTCGTCTTGCTACGATTCGCGAATGGGCAAGCCTCGGATGACGTGTCGCCCGAAGGACATGAATGGTCACGAGAGGAGGAGCGGTTACGAAGGATTTTACGAGATCGGCGATTTGCTGGCGAGATTCCGCACGCGCACCTTCTTCCGTGAGATTCCCGAGGGCGTTCTCAGCGAAGAGTCGGGATTGGGATCCGACTTGGAATACGTCATGAAGCAATACGAGACCGATGGCGTGGCGTCGTGGTACCACGTCATGCTGAAAGCGGCCCTTTTCTCCGAGTTCCGACGCCTGTTCGCGGAATCGTCGATCTTGGTACTGCCCTGGAGTTGCCTCTGCGACGGATTCAAGAAAACGTCGAAGATTTTCGGGCTGCAGCAGCATGCCGGCTGGGCCAACATCCATCATCGGCACCTGGTGGTTTGCTCCCCGAAGGGTCCGGACGCCTTCAAGCGGTTCTGGGCGGGCGTCCGTTCTTCCGACGGGAGGGTCGCAAAGAACGAGAAACTGAAACTCTGCAAACCCATCAAGAACGCCATGCATTTGGCGAGGGTCATCGCTTACGTCTCGATGCCGAAATCGACGTGCGACGGGACGTTCCGGAACCTCGGGCACGTTCCCCCGAGAGACTGGGAAGAAGACTGGCGGCAGACGGAATCAGGGAACGAAGAAGACTCCGACGGCGGTCCTCATTTTTACCACCATTACTACATCGAAAGACCCGTGCAGTTACACGCTCCGCTCTTCATGAGCATGCGATTCGAAAGTGGTTTGCAGGCGTACATGCTCCAAGCCAACGGTAGCAAACGCATCGACGGATGGCACTTGGAAAAGAAGACGAATGCCGTGAGCCACAAGAGGGAATGGATGTCTCCGCTCTCGGAGGCGTGTTCTCTGAGGCGATGCGTCGTTCCCCTGAGGAGAGACTTGAAACCCGAACCCTTAAGGAAACCAGGAACGAGCCGGATGCCGGAGAACGCGTTGTTCCTCTCGAACGGTTACGTGATGCCCTTGTTGCGCAATGCGGAAAACGAATCGCTCTCCGATTCGGATTGACTGCGGAAACAGGTGGCCTGCGGAAATGACTTCTTCGAGGCCTTGGAAGGTAAAGTACTCTACGAGCTCGGTCCCCGACAGAAACGCATGGCCGACGAAATGGAGCGATTCAAGTTCGAGTGCCAGGCAGAAACCCGTCGTTTGAGGGAAGAGAACCGACGACTCGAACGGCAGAAGACGCCGCGCTGAAGACGGAAATCGATGCCGTGAAGAACGAGAACGTCGCGTTGAGAAACGAAATGGCCGTACTGAAGACGGAAGCAACCTATACGAAGAACGAGAACGACGCCTTGAAGCACGAGAAGACCAACCTTTCTAAGCTTTCGCGGCGCCTGGAGAAACTAAATTCTGGGCTCAAGACGGAAATCGCCGAACTTAGAGAGAAATACGTCTACAAGGACTGCGACGATAAGTTGTCCCGTAAAGACGTGGAGATCGAGAGAGTTCGTACCGAAGCGCAGACTCAGATCAAGGAAATTTACCGAGAGTGGCTTGCTCAGGTGCAGGATTGGAACGGTAAACTCTTGTTCGAACTGGGGAAGACGTCGGACGCCCTGAACTTGATCGTGAAATGGCTCTGTGAGAACATGACGGAAGCGAGTTGGAAATTAAAAGAACGTTTGAAATTGCTGGAATGACGGAACACGTTGAACGGACGCGAAAATTCCCAATTCGGGTAAAAAGACAAAAACCAATTTTTTTCCAAAATCCTAAAGTCCTGAGCCATGAAAGCCCTAACAAATTAATTTTAGGAAAAAAAAAATTTTTTTTTTTTGCAAATTTCTTTGAGCTTGCTTGAATCATGAAATTTTTTTTACGGAATCGGACTTCATTTTTTCGTTCTCACGAAATTTGATTTTTTGCGTAAGCTCATTTTTTCTCGCAGTAGTTGCAGGGCCATTTTTTACCTGCGTCGCGAAACAGGCATTTGTCGTCCAACGAGAACGCACGACGATCTTCCTTTTGCGTGCGAAATTGCTAACGGGTTTTTTTCCTCAAACCGACATGCTGGCTTCAAAAGACGTCTATGTTTTTTTCTTCACATTTGACTCCACGCCCAGAATCGCTCACGGGACAACGAACACTTTCTAGCATTTCGTGACCGTGGACTTAGAAAAAAACCCCAAACATTAGGGTAGCTACCGAATGCTTACTGCTTCGGTAGCTACCCTAAAAAAACACAAAGATGCTCGAAGCAAGAGTACCGCGTGAAGACCGTAAAATACGGAATGTTTCGTGTTTTGCGGTCGAATACCGCATTATAAGTACCGTGGGACGCCATCGCCGGAATCTTGGGATTGATGAGCGATGATCATTTCCCTACCTCTTCGAATGTGGCAGAGTTCGTAATTGAGGACGTTATTTCTGGTGAATCGCGGAATAGCCCATCTCTTTGTTCCGAAATGCTATTGGCATAAGCGTTAAATATTTAAAAAAATACTGCGATTCCTTGGATGGCGTCCCGGAAGGGCGTCTTGGAACAATGCCTTCTGTGCTGCATGGATGAAAAATGTTTGTTTTGCGAGACTTGACGGGCGTTTTTTTTTGAATTCCCGACTCGATGAGAGCGGAGAGCAACGTGTTTACTTCGTACATCGTAGTTTTTTTGGGAAAACCGAACAAATAGGCACTTCGTAACTGCACTTGCAATTTCCTAGGCAGCAGGCAAAAGTCCGATCGTTTTGTGGTATTTTCATTGCGAAACGATGATCATCTCGCTTTCTCCTACGGTAGAGACGTTACTTCGCTAGGTCACGAGCGAAACAACAACGTTCCTTTTTTTCTCCTGGGCACGTTGGGCATTTAAATCTTTGTACGGTCGCGAACCGGGAAACACGAAGGGATCCGTAATTTTACGGTCTGCTCGCGGTACGGGACTCGTCTTCGAAGCGACCCTTTTCGCATTTCATGGCTAACTGACATCAAATCACGTCGACCTAACTTACGAAAACCAAACGTTGAGCTTGCCTCTATCGGGATTCGTTTTTTTTACGAATGGGACTTTCATTTAATTTGTCGAGGAAATGGAATCTTTAAACGGGTCTCGTTTTTCTCAAAGAAATCAGAGTGTGGATCGGCTAACTCAACCTGCGTGGGCTTCGTGAAGTTAACGTCTTTCATCCGTGCAGAGCAAGGAAACGCGCTAATGATTTCGCCAAGAGTTTACGTCACGTTTAGAAAAAAAAATTCGGGTTCAAAAAAATGACAAAGTTCAAAAAAACAAGTTAAAAAAAAATATTATTATTACTTTTTTTTTTATGTACGTTGAACTTTGAAAGCTCGAGCTTAGATCGCGCGATGTTTCGATGAATTGGACTTTGTCTTTTTTCGGACTAGCGCAATGGGACCTCTACGTCGTTTCTCTCGCTCGAGGACGCGAAGTTGCTGAAAGGGAAACACTTTTTTTACCTTCGTGGACCTCTCGGAACAAAGCTTGTTTCATGCGTGCAGCCAAGAAAATGCGATGATCTTCGTTTCGCCGTTAAAAGAAGTCACGACTCAGAGGAATTGCCAAGTATTTCGACGTGAGGGTCTCAATGATCACTCTGCGGTGAAAACACGTAACGATTCGGGTCTTCATTTTAACCTTGAAATAGCAGAGCCGATAGGTTACTTCTTTTCTTTCCCGCGTGAGTCTCTGAAAACGAACGAGGGAACGCAACGATCGTCGATCGCTTACTGTTTTTTTAACCTGACATCAAACATCCGTTTGTTCGTGAAATGAATCGCGATTGGGATTGCGGGGAAAAAAGAATGCTTGATTGGGTTAAAGTAACTGGTGGGTCTTGCAAAAAGCGAAACATGGAATAGCCTACATGGAATTTTACAAGAAGGCTGAAACAGGGGGCTTTCTTGGGTTTTAGCCTTGTGCCATAGAAACTTCGAATACGCCACGTGACGAGTAATCGATCGGATCGAATGTCGGATAAATGATCGGATCCCTCTGGGGTAAACGATCGGATCGAATGTCGGGTAAATGATCGGCTCCCTCTGGGGTAAACGATCGGATCGAATGTCGGGTAAACAATCGGATCGAATGTCGGGTAAATGATCGGATCTCTCTGGGGAAAAAGGATCGGATCCCTCTGGGGTAAATGATCGGATCCCTCAGGGGAAAGGATCGGATCCCTCTGGGGTAAACGATCGGATCCTACACGGGGGAAACGATTAGATCCAGCGCGTGACGTCATTTTTTTACCTCTACATGGAATTTTACATGCCGTAAGGCTAAAACGAAGGCTTCCTTGGGATTTAGCCTTGTACCATTGAAATTTTCACTACACGACGTTGCGCCTACTCCATCGGATCTGTCTGAGGTACTCGATAAGATCCTGAACGTGGCGCCTTTTTTTTACCGCCTACACGAAAATTTAACATGGCGTAAGGCAAAGAAAACGGTGGCTCGTTCTCAAGTCCAAGTTTTAAATCCCCGTTTCGCGTTGCCTTAGGATTCGAGTGCGCATCTTTCACCGATTCGCGAGAAGATCGGGACTCGAAGAACGAAAACGCCGCCCGCGTTGAAAGACCATTCGAAGGGGGAAAACGATTCGGAGAACGCCTTGCGAAACGAAAATCGCAGTTGCGACGAGAAACACGAGCACTTGAAATCGGTAAACGTCGTGCTCAAGTCGTTGGCTTTTCATTTCTTCCAAAACCAAGACCCTCCTACAAATTAGAACGATCTCGAAACAAATGTAATTGCTTTTGGATCATGAAAGGTTTCGACGAATTGGACTTTGTCATTTTCAACGGAATTCGAGCATCTTTACATTGACGTAATTTTTTTACCTTGAAATAGCAGAGTCGATGGGTTACTCCTTTTTTTCCGCTTGAGTCTCTGAAAACGAACGATGGAACGCAACGATCGTCGATCGCCTAGTGTTTTTTAAACCTGAGATCGAACATTCGCTTAAATTCCCAAAAAGGAAAAAAACCACGAAAACAAACAGCGTCACAAACGGAAACCAATACTGGGATTTTGTTTTCGCACATTAGTTCTCGTGCAAAGAACCGACGTGCGACTTGGAAATCCAAAGAACTGGCTCTTTTTACGAGAGTCGGGGCTGCTTCAGTCGGCAAAACGCTTCATTTTAGAAGATCCGAGCAAGAATTCTCGAACGCCTCGCATTTTTTCGTAACTGACAACCGTCTTGAAGTAATCGTCGAATTCTTTGGTGATGACGTAGCTCTTGTACGGATTATTCCCCTCCTCGTCGTCATCGTCATCCTTCGGGCTTTCGCTGCGGTATCCCGCTGGTTGAGAACTCGGTGGCCAAGACGACGGAGAGAGTTTGTCGGCGATCTGTCGGGCGTTACGGGTTTCCGTTCTTCTCGTTCCCCGTTTCTCTTCCGTTGTTGCTGTTCGTAATCGAGAGCCAGGACCCCCGCGTGAAAGTGTTCTCGGCACAATTCCGTCGAAGACGTGGGTTCTTGGCCGTCGTCGTCGTCGGACGGATGTCTGGGGTCCGAGACACAGAGGAATTCGTCCACGAATAAGACTTTACCGTTGAGGACGAAATACCTTAGGAACTTCGAACCGTCCCGGAACGTGAGGATCCTCAGGTTGTACTCGTAAGGCGGATCGTAGACCGGGACGTAAAGATCGCCGGCTTCGAGACGATACAGCAATTTCTTGGGACAGACGGGCGTCGCCTTCGCCATGACGAGAGAGAGAAGAAGGACGGCAAGTCTTGCGATGCGAGCCGCTATTTAGGGGGAGAGACGAGAAAGACGCGCGCATCCCTGAAAACGCCCTCCCTTCTCGCGATAGGTCGGAACCCGTTCCGTGTCACGAAAGGAGGGACGGGAGAAAAAGAAAGGCTCAGCCAGTATTCGCTGAAGTGCCAACCTTGGAGGAATCTTGCATGTGTTGCATCGGATTAGCGTTGCGCTTCTTACGAAAGAAAAGAAAAGCGCAATGCTAATCCGATGCAACAAATGCAAGAACCCCACGGAAACGAAGGACGTCGTGCGATCTTACTCGAAAAACCATAGACCCATGGCGTACGGTACCTGTGTCGCGTGCGGGGCCAAGAAACATCATTTCGTCAAAATGGACGACGCGGAAAAAAAAACGAGACGAGCCCTCGACGTGAAAAGACTTTGATTTCTCCGAACGTTTTTCCCGATCGCTTGGAGTTCGAGAGCGAACGTTTAAAAAAAAAAAAGAAAAAAAAATTTTTTTTTCTTTTTTTTTTCCCCCTTTAAAGTAAACGTTACACATAAAGATCGAACGCCTCTAAGAATCTCTAGTTTGGTGTTTCGAATTAAAAAGGGTAATTTTTTCATCGATCGAAAAATTCTGTTAATAAAGGAAAAGTAACAACGAGGAAACGAACCTTCTTCGCGTCTTGCAGAATCCATTGGTTTCTGAATATCTCAATGATTTCAAAATGATGCGTCCGACCGTGATAAATCTCGTCACACTGCAATGGAGAGACGTTCTTGAAAACAATCCCATTTCGAAAGTCAGATGGCTTCCTCACATGCAGAAGGCTAATTGTAAGCTACAGAAAATCGCCCACTCCGATCATTTACAGGTGCTCGTATTCGGTTTGTGGCGATTCGCCACGTTCGAATTCAAACAGAACCCAACCGACGTGACGACGGTGACCACCACCCTCATCGAAAACCAATGCGATGCCTTGGAAGCCATCGGTTTGGGTTTGGCGTCGGACCTGGAGGAATCCGTGCCGAATTACTACGGTACCAGTCGGTTTTTCATTCCCTATCCCAGTTCGCTTGCATTTGATGTCGTCGGGCCAATTTATCGCGGAGAAAGAAACAATGGTGTCCCCTCCATACCAAGGTATTCGAAAACGGGGCGATCGCGAACGTTTCAAGGACCAGGATCTTGGATACGTACGGCTACCGCGACGATTTTTACGGGATCTTACACCTCCAATTAACGAATCGCATGATCTTCGAAAGCGACGGCTCGCACTTTTTCAAGCTCGGAGGTAAATGCAAAGACATGTTGATCTTCGACCGTTCGTTCTTCGACGACACCTTCGAGGAACGCGCTAAGGCCAAATTCAATTTCGTGCCCTACGAAAACGAAAACGGTGACGAAGACGAGAAGAGTGTAAAGCCGGTGACCGATTCCGCGAAGAGAACCCTAGAAAACGTTTGCGCGGAAAACGAATCAAGTCTTTTACCGGCAATCTGCGACGAACCTGACGAAGGCATGCACGGATCGGCGAAAAAAATGAAAACCGACGACGAGAGCGTTATTTCACGTGATTCGACGGGTGACCATACGGTCGACGCATTGGATGATCTTTTGATGGAGAGCTAGGGAGAGGTGCGTCCGCGAAACAAAAATTTCGCATGGATTGAAAAAAATCAACACTTAGGATTTGCACCCAATAGTCATGAGATTCAATTTCAAAGTTAATTTTTTCTAAAGGCTTAAAAAAAAAATAATAATATTTTTTTTTTCCGAGTGTTTGTTGGAGATTTCAATCTTTGTTTATTTCGCAAATGCTGGACTTTGTCATTTTTTGAGTCGTAGAGTTTTAAATGCCAACATCTTCACTGCGTTAAAATGATTGGTAAAAATGTAAGTTGTTTAAAGAAAAAAACACTTCGCTTGAAAAAAACGTCACAACTCAAAACAAAGCGATCGTCGAGATTTAACGTTGATGATTTCCAAAAAAAAGAGAAGTGCAATTTTCTTAATCTCATCCCTAATCGAATATTTAAGATTTAAAAAAAAAAAAAAAAAAAAGATTTTTTTTTTCACTGTTTTTTTGGATGTGTTGTAGGTTTCAATCTTCGTTTATTTCGCAAATGCTGGACTTTGTCATTTTTTGAGTCATAAAGTTTTACGTATTCGTTGATCATTTGATGAAGAGCATGACTTAGGAGGAGATGCACCCGCGTAACAGGAAACGAACAAATAAAGACGGTGATCCCGACGAGAGAAATTTTAATCGAGAACGTGAACGTGGGTGATTACAGAACTTCCCTTACCGAAGGACACGGTGACGTGGAATATTTTAGCATTCGGTTGGGTGACGGGAAATTGCAACTAAAGTTTCCGTTAAAAGCCTTGGAATCCTCTAACGTCATTCAATTTTTAAAAGACATTGGTCTGACGTACGTCGATGAATCTTGGAAGACCGACGAAGAGCATCAATTCTGTCGTGAAGCCTTTTCCGCCGCCTTACCTAAGTATCTCACGAAACTGTTTGCCGAACAAGCGTTCGACGATGCGAAAAAGCTCTCGAAATTAACCAGTGGTAGATTTTTTTGTTTCGCGACTTCCAATCGCGACAAAGACGGAAAACCTTTTTCTTCCGAACGAGAATTAGAGGGTTCCGAATCCGATACCAATTTGGTTCCTCCGAAAGACGTCGACTGTCCTCAGAGCTCTGGAGAAAAGGAACAGGTTTCCTGCGAGCGAGGAATCGTTGACGCGAGTGAAATTCCGAAGGAATCCGGGTTTCGGAATGGAGTAGAGATTTGAGAATTCGGTAATCGCGTCAGTTGCGGTTACTTGGAGAAAAAATGGGACAAAACTCGATGAAACGAAAAAAAATTTGATGGGTCATACAGATTCAAATTTCAATTTTACCAAAGGTGAAAAAAAAAAAAAAAAAAAAATTTTTTTTTTTTGGTTATTCAAGCGTAGGTTTGTTTCAATACGAGATTAGCACGAATTCTTTTACCCAACCATTTTTTTTCCTCGTCATGCTAGTTGTGCCATTAGCTTAAGTATTACGTTCGAGTTTCTGTTCTCATCGACGAAATTCCCCTTCAACGATTTACGGACGTTTCTTACGGGCTCGTGATAGGCGTATTAGTTAAAGTAAAGTGTGGGTAGTTAAAAAACAAACCATGAAGCCATCTTCGTCGTTTTTAAAGGATGCGGTCATGAATGAGTTGAAGGAAGAAGTGAACGAAGCGGAAAATGCCACGCTGCGTGGAACGGTAGCCTTGCGCATCGTCAGGAGAGTGGCGGATTTTCTCGCTGCTCCGTGGTCGATGATTCAAGATTCTAAGAATGCCATACACGTCCACGGAGATGTTTCGAGTATGTTAGGAAGTTTCTTGCGATTGCTAACGTCTTAAATCGAACGGTGTCGGTACTTTCTCGGACGAAATTTCCGTGACCGAAAAAATGTTAACCAGAGACTATTTCAGGCTTTCGGAGCTCACGAAAATGACTGCGGTTTTAACCTCTTAACTGCGTAGCCCGAGCTGAGCTCGGGGTGAGGTTTATGTGCCTTTAACTGCGTAGCCCGAGCCGCTTGAGTAGGGGCAGTGGACTTTCCTGCAGTACTCGAAGCAACTAACCGCGGGTGTCATAAGATAAATTCCGAAAAAGGAGCAACCGCGAGTAGGTGGAGAGTCAGTTATGGATCTAATTTATTTCCGCTCACTGGACAGGCGCACGTGTTCGAGAGCTATGAGTAAGTTCATCCTAACGCTGCTTGAAATGGATGTGTACTCAGAAATTGTGTATTTTTAGATTGAAATTAGGTACTAAAAATGAATATTCTCGCAAAATGCGGAAAATGAAGTTTTCATTATAATTAATTATCAAATACAAAAAGATTTGAATTAGAAATCTTAGACTGAAATAAATATAAAAGTATAACTAGCGTGCCAACATAAAATCTTTATTTATCTGTTCAAATATAAATAACCTGTCAATTATACTTTTTCAAAAATATCATAAATTTAATCTCTCTTATAAAATGAAAGTTCATGGCACTAGCGTCCCTAGGAACTCAAAGTGACACTATTGTCCGATGGAATATGAACTTTATCTAATAATGTGGGTTATGTCATGTATCTTTTTTTTTTTTTTATTATTATTATTATTAATTCTTTTCGATTTTTTGCGTTAAATCCGGAATTGAGAGGAAAATTTTCTTGTCACACAACACAGTTCCGTAAAATTAAATTTTTAATGTTTGCAAATAAAAAAGATCATGTTTACAAGCGGTTTAAAATAATGAAATAAAAGCACCATTTTGGTTTTAAAAAAATGCAAAGTCCCCCCCCCCCCAAAAAAAAAAATGCTGACATCTGTTTTGGAGTTACAAGCCCGTTTTTCGAAGCAAAAAGGTACGAGCTTATTGGTATAAAATGCATACTTTTCCATTAATTAAATTATTTTTTATGAAGTATGTAATACCTTCACGAAACTCTTATGCTTTATGAACTCTTGAAGAGGAAGTATGAAAGGATTTTAGAGAAAATTCAATGTGATGAGAGTACTCCCCTAAACATTCGAGGTAATCTACAATACTTATCACTTACAATTAATCCTGAACTTGGACTGATATTTGCAATTCAAGTCTTCTGAAATATATTTATTTACGAACTGTTACGACAAACCCCTCTCAAGATAAAATTCTAACTTGTTATACGGATATCTGTTTTGCGCTTTTCTTTTCTCTACAGAATGCCTTTCCGTCAAGCTCTTAATAAATTTCCTAGTATGAAATAAATAAATATCTGAACTAAAAAGTAAATGGGGAAAAAATCAACAACTTTGGAAACAGCACAAGTTTACCAAAAACTCCAGTCACATGTTTCGGGAAAAAGGGGGGGGGGGCAAGAAAGACCTTTTTCATAGCAAAAATTTTTTAAACTTAGGTATGGACTTTATTGGATGTTCTGATTACCTTATAACATCCAAAGCTCACATCTTCTTATATTACAAGTTTCTCATTGCAATCCTCCTCTTCACTGCAATACCCTTCTATCTGCACCTTTTTTTTTTTTTTTTTTTTGCAAATTGGTGCTGTTTTAAACGATGTTAAACTTATTAATCACCAAGTGCTTCAAGTTTTTATTTAAAAATAGAAAAATATTACGTATTGCACCTTTTATGCAAATGTTTTCAAAGGAAAATATTAATTATTTTAAGATGAAATTCCGAAACGCTTCTCATACACCTGGTAAAGCTCGAAGTGAAAAAACTGCAGAGAAACATGATGCATAATTATATATGCTGGGTGTCTCAGTTAAATGTTTCAGAGCTCCTAGGAGGAGTGGGATGCATCCTGACGACTTGAAATTATATCGCATTGCGGGATCGGAAATTCTTTCTCTACCCGAGAAATTCGACATATGCCAGAAGTATTCTGCGAGTTTTGTTGGCAAAAAAAGAGCACTAAATTTAGATTTAAAATAAATATCTAGTACGTTTTTCTCAAATTTTGAGTTGTGTCACTTTCCTTGCAAGAGTGCGAGAGATAAAGATATAATTAGAGAGAATATAAGCAGCTGGTGCACAAAAAAGTTGGAGATACATGAGGGGAGGGGGGTAGGTAGGCGGTGCCTGTATAGGTGACTTTTTCTAAAATTTAATTTTAACGTCATTATTGATTAACAGACCTTTTCTCAAAATGTCCGGGGCACGACCTCAAATATTGGGATTAATGGTCATATGGTACTTCTTTCAATTCGATGCTACATTTTTTAATTTTTATAAAATAATAGGAACCTTTTCTTTTGGAAGAAAAGGGGGCAGTTGTCCCCCATACTAGTCGATTATAAATATTTGTAAACAGAGAGAGAATCTAGTTTGACGTTTTTATTTTATTACAAAGAGTCAGCTGAATCTAAACTTGTGTGGCGTTTTAGTTTGTGTAAACTAAACGTAGTGCAAAAAAATCGTGGCATAACGTGAATCAATTAAATGTATCAATCTGCAATGATGTAGTTTAGGAGAACGAAGGGGAAGGGATGCTGCCCCCCGAAATATTTGAATTTCTATAGTAAAAATAATGCAAATTGTTACATAAAATCGTTCAAAACCACCTTTACTTATGCTGTTGCTTTTTGTGGTCCCAAACCCCAAGTTGAGGCTAGTAGTTTTCCTTCTAATCAATATGTTCTTCCTGTTTTTCCGTTTTTTAAAAAAATAAGATTTAAGAAATAGCAGTTATCACATCGCGTTACTTTTACTATTATAGATTGACAAGGTAGAAAATACAACACGTGTGTGTGAGCTGTTTGCACCCCAAAAAGATATCTATTCAGAAAGGCTTAGAATGCGATGCAAATAAAGGACTTCAGACACTCCCAGGAGAGATAGATGAATACGGAAACAGGTTCGCTGTCGTATCAGTGCATTCCATTAGCCCTCCTTTCTTTGCCACAAACACAATTGTGGAATGAGTAGTTTTATAATAGCAAGATTCACTAACAGCTGGTAAATTTGAAGAGAAAATCTTAAGTCAAAAAATATCAAAAAAAAAAAAATAAATAAATAAATAAAATAAAATAAAATAAAATAAATAAATAAATAAATAAAATAATAATAAATTTAATCAATGATAAAAAAAAATCATTAAATAGTACAGTAAAATCTCATTGCAGCGAATACCTATGCAAAGAAATTTCCATTTCAACGAAATAAATATTCAATCCCATTTTTATTTCTAGTATACATTCAACACAAGATGACTGGTTTTAGAAGAAATTGATCAGAGAATATTCTTACTTTTCATTCTGAAGCTGAAAAAGTAAAATATAGTTCTGCTATAGGAAAAAAATATTTAAATTCAGTGAAACATAGTAAAAGACTCTAGGTTTCACGAACAGACATTATGTTTATGAGACCTAAGGAATAGTATTTCTTCCTCGTCAAAAGTATCATCACTTCACCAGTGAAAACTCGACCTGTCTCTTCACCTCAAAACATCTTTAATGTAAAGTAAATTTCAAGTAAAGTTTATTTTAATATTTTTAGTTAAAGGTAAATGAGGTAATCCTGTATTGCGGGTTTTTTTTTTTCTGTTTTTTTTTTAAATTTTGTGTTTTAAATCAATATGTGCTGAAAAATTCTTTTTCTTCTAGTATGTAAAATAAGAAATAACAAAGCCAAAAAGCACGATTGCAGACTACTGCAGACACGTGTTTCGGCGTTAC
Organism: Uloborus diversus; assembly: GCF_026930045.1. Classification (NCBI taxonomy): domain Eukaryota; kingdom Metazoa; phylum Arthropoda; class Arachnida; order Araneae; family Uloboridae; genus Uloborus; species Uloborus diversus. The sequence goes on along the minus strand of NC_072733.1, from coordinate 89,216,254 downwards.
AAGGAACGCCTTTTTCAACGCAAAAGAAATGAGCTTATGGAGGAAAAGACATCCGAAAGCTCTTTTTTTTTTTTGCATTGAAAAAGGCGTTTCCTTGTAACGCCGAAGCACGTGTCTGGAGTAATCTGTAATTTGTGTTTTTCTGACGTTGTGTCACTTCTTATTTTACTTTTTGACACAAAGGTATTTATTTAACTAATCTTGGATGTATTAAAACGAAGCAATATTCCTACAATTCACGATATATTTTCAATAAATATGAACAAGAAAATTAAATGATGCTTTGATTATACACATAAATTGGATCGATATTAGGAAAAGAATGCTTCTTTCATACGCTCTTTTCGTTATTCCCCTCCACCTTTTATTCTCATCCAAGCAATTTAGTTTTTATCATGATCAAATTTTCACCGTCACTTGGGACGTTTAGCCATGAATATGAAAAATTAAGAAACAAGAACAAAATTTAATAGTTTGAAAGAACAAAGGATAAAAATACAAAAATGTATGCTTTCCCCTCTTACTTATATATACACGTATAATATATATGCATTAGTTTAAACATATACTAACAGAACCCAGATCTTTTTCGAGGACTAATTCTAATCACAGAAACTAGATTCTAATGCTCGTTCAAGCACGAATTCCCATGTTGATTCTTCTACAATAGTTCAGGTTTTCTTTTGAAAGGGGATTAATTCTGTGCTCTTGCTTTTCATGGGTGCAATGTCTGACTGATAAGGTGTATACTGGCTAAGCATGCGCACTTCACAGTAGCTACATTGATGTATCTACAACGAGAAGGCCTTCATGCTTTGTTGAACATTCGATGCATTTAGAAAAAATTTTTCTTAGCGAATACTTATATGCTTCATAATGTCATGGTGTAATGTTTTTTTTTTTTTTTGGTTATTTAAGCGTAGGTTTGTTTCCATACGAGATTAGCACGAATTCTTTTACCCAACCATTTTTTTTCCTCGTCATGCTAGTTTTGCCATTAGCTTAAGTATCACGTTCGAGTTTCTGTTCGCATCGACGAAATTCCCCTTCAACGATTTACGGACGTTTCTTACGGGCTCGTGATAGGCGTATTAGTTAAAGTAAAGTGTGGGTAGTTAAAAAACAAACCATGAAGCCATCTTCGTCGTTTTTAAAGGATGCGGTCATGAATGAGTTGAAGGAAGAGGTGAACGAGGCGGAAAATGCCACGCTGCGTGGAACGGTAGCCTTGCGCATCGTCAGGAGAGTGGCGGATTTTCTCGCTGTTCCGTGGTCGATGATTCAAGATTCTAAGAATGCCATACACGTCCACGGAGATGTTTCGAGTATGTTAGGAAGTTTCTTGCGATTGCGAACGTCTCTTAAATCGAACGGTGTCTTAACTTTCTCGGACGAAATTTCCGTGACCGAAAAAATGTTAACCAGAGACTATTTCAGGCTTTCGGAGCTCACGAAAATGACTGCGGTTTTAAGCAAGCAACTCGCGAACGAACACGTGAACGAAGATGTTCGACGGGCCCTCTTCGTGATTTTCGCAGTAGACGGAGTTCGCGGCACGCACGACTTGAAGCACTACTTGGAGAATCTTCAGTATCCGGACGACGTCTTGGATTTCGTGAACGATTCCGCGAATACCGACATCGGCGGTTTCGTCTACGAGCACTTCAAACGGTCTCACGTCGCGGCATTCATGAAATGCGTTCGCGAGTTCGGTTGGTTCCAATCCCTGGACGTCGTGAAATACCTCCTGGAAAAAATCAACGAACTCGACGCGAACGTCTTTGACGTGTACCGAACGACCCTCTTTGGAGGTCTCGACGAAGGGATGAAGGAAAAGATCTGGGAAGCCGTGAAAGCCTGGAAGAAAGAGTGTCGCCGATCCCACGTCGGAGACGAAACCGATTCCTCCGATTCCAATCGAAGGAAACGACGCGCGTCTGAGGACGAGGCGGCGAACGAGAAGTGCCAAAAACGCAAGAAAACGGACGGGGACGTAAAAAATCGGAAGAGGGACAAACAACCTACGAAAACGGACGAGGAAGAAAAGAAGGGAGATTCCGACGCGAGCGAAGAAGGCACGAAATCGTCGAAGAAAGCTAAAAAGGGGAAAGTCCCTTCTAATGAGAACACCGAAAACGTCACCCTGCTCGTCCCGGAAGCGCCGAAATTGAGCGTCACGAAACCACCGGTAAACGAGTACGATGATTCGGAAGATAGCGAATGATTTCCGCGTGGGTATCTCGAAATGGGATCTGATGACCCATGCAAATTCCTGCAAACGTTTACTTCACGACCAAGCTTTGGTAAAAAGTTCATTTCGTAAAATCTTCCCAACTCGAAGGTGAAAAAATACCAAGTCCAATATTTGAAAGAAACCAAGATCCAAATCTGTAAAACCTCACCAACATTACCTCAAAAAAAAAAAAAAATTTTTTTTTTAGATTTGTATAGATTTTGCGTTCTTTCAAACGTTGGACTTTGTATTTTTTTGACGCGTGCGTTTTACGAATTACTCGCCTTTCTTATTCGGGGGAGTCATGACCGTCAACACCGATCGAAATTCCTCCGCCAATGTTTCATCCAGGCAAAGAAAGAGTTTCAGATCGTCCATGGTCCAGTGCGTGGCTCCGTAGTTGCGAACGCTTTCCATGAATTTCGTGACGAATCGGTAAATTTTCTTGGAAGCCGCAGTGGTGCCTTTGACGTTTCGTTTGGTCGCGAAATGGGCCAACGCGACGACGAATGCGTAATAATGATCGTTTGGAAGATGGCCGTCGTCGTCCGGAAATAGCACGTAGGGGAACGATTGCGTGAAACAGAACTTCTGGAATTCCTCGTCCTTTAAGCTCTTCGCATTCAATCTATCCCGCAGCCACGCTCGATGCTTGCCGTTAAAACGTTTCTGCCATTTTTTGAGCAAGCTCTTTTCCAAACGAAGGAATTTTTCGATGAATTCAGGCGAGAGGCATTCCGATGCGTTTCCGCGTTTGATTTCCCTCGCTGCGTAATACAAGACCATTTCTTCGGACACGAAACTGACGTGTTTTTCCAAGAGATTCCTAACGGGGGGTCCAAAGACGGGAGATTCGACGAAATAACCCTTACAAATCCTATGCACGAGATCGAGGGAAAAATTCGCCGCCGTCTCAAGTTCTTTCGCGCAAGCGAAACAATGAACCATGACGTGGATGACGTCGAAGGGAATGCAGTACTTGGAACAGATGGATCGAATGCGCGTGGAGAGTTGACTCTGCATGGTGAATTTTACTGCCACGTTAGGAGCGTTCCGGTACGTCTCGAGATCGAATTCGACCGGTTGCGCTCCGTGCGATTTGGCGTAGGGTAAACAAACTCTGAAATAATGACCGAATACGTCGGCGTCGCCGAACGCGTCCATGTTTTCCAAGAGGGCTCGCACCGCTTCTTTTTCGAGTTGACCGTCCGCGGGAACAGAATGTTTGATGGCCTCGACGTATTACGAAACAAACGATTCGAATACGGGTAAGCTTCGATGGTCCTCCTCCTTGTAGCCGCTGTAATGTTCCGTGAGGAAAGGTTCGTTTAGCTTTTCCAATAACTGGACCGACTTTTGTAATGTTTTCAAGGTGGTTGCGATTTTGTTCGGTAAAATACCGTCGATACCGTATAAAGGAAACGTACACGGGACGTCTTCGCACTCGGGAACGTTTTCGAAGTAGTTTTCGGCCAACGAAGCGGAATGAAACGCGTCTTCGAATTCGTTTTCTAGGAAATACTGAAACGCGTTTCCCTTCCAACCGCAATCTCTGCACTCGACGTTTCCCTGCGTGTCTGCGATGACATTCTCGTGAGGATGAAACGAGAAAACCATGATGATCCTTTATTTAGTAAATCGTCAAGGGAAAGAGAGAGAGAAAAAAAGAAGTACATGCATCGCGACCACATCGTCAGCTTATTTAACGCCGGTAAAACGGAGAGAGAAATCGCTACCCAGCTAGCACACGAACATTGGTCCAACGTTATCATATTACATTGGACCAGCGTCGGCATCTTACGTCGGAACGTACCTTAAAACGGTACGTCGGAAAACGGTTATCCAACGGTTGGTTATTGGTTAGTTTCCAACGTTAGTCTAATGTAAAATACAACTGTAAACTAATCATTTACGAACGTAATTTCGATGTAAAATACAACGTTCAACCAATGTTATTCCAATGTAAAATACAACAGTAAACTAACCATTTAAAAACGTAATTTCGATGTAAAAAGCAACACTTAACCAACATTTTCTAATGTTGTTCCAATGTAAAACACAACAGTAAACTAACACTTTCCAAACGTAATTTCGATGTAAAAAAAACAACGCTTAACCTACATTTTCTAACGTTATTCCACTATGAATTTCAACGCTAAAACAACTATCTTCCAATGTTATCTACTTTAACTGTAGCATTTCATTAATAAAATAAGTATTACGAGGTGCTCTTAGAAGAACGAGTGTAAAGAATAATTTTCAGTCATATTAATATAAAATGATAAAATGGCTGAATTTAATACAATTTATCATTTTCCTATCATTTACAAACGTTTAAAAAAATATGAACAAAAATTAAGATATTGATAATTCTTACCTTTTATTTTTCTGAATAATTACTCCAAAATTATCTTCATAAGCATACATTAGTTTCTTTTTTTCTTTTTCAGGAAATATTAATTACCAGCAAGGTTATTCTTAAGACAGAATAAAATTTTTGACTTTAAAATTCTGCCATGAAAAATAACCTAGCTTGTTTGAAGGTTCAATTTTGCTTTGACCTGAAATAAGAATAAAAATTAAAAAAAAAAAAAAGAAAAAACATACGCGTAAACATTTAGTTAGTAAATCTTCATAGCAATTAAAATGACGTGGGTGAAACTTGAATATTATGAAAAGTACTGATTTTATTGTTTTGCCGAACTATTATACTCTCCCATTTCATTCAAAAGTTCATGTTCACTGATTTTTTTTTTAATTATTAGGGAAGGAATTTTAATGTATTTTATCCATCAACGAGAAAAGCTCATTCAAAGACACAATTTTATTTCTATGGTAAATTGCACATGTAATTTGTATGATGAGGAAACTATTTTTAAATATTATGCGTTTAAATTTACCGAAGCTATAAACAAAGAACAACACGAAATTCTGAAACGAATTCAAAGCATTCACAAAATTCTCCAGAAAACTAGTTACAGCATCTATCAAAAAAAAAAAAAAAAACAGTTTGAATATGCGCAAAAATTTTAAGAATTTTGATTCATCGGAGACCCCCCCCCCCCCGAAAAAGAGAAAATACCCCTAGAAACAACCTCCCCCTAAAAACCCCTGCCAAGACGAATTTGTAGAAAAAATTCAAGTAGTTTAAAACGAAAAAATCAGGGCCTGCACACCCACAATGATTTGTCGTGCTTGGAAAACAAATAAATGTAGAATGCATTTAATAATCAAACACACACACACACACACACACACACAAAAAAAAAAAAACAATGTTTTATCTTAGTTTTAAATTTATTGAAAGAAAGAAAAATAGTTGGAAAAATGAATTGATTTACTTTGAAAGACTTGAGTACTAGCGAGGATTCAACACTCGCCGTTAGCAAGTACGACACGTGTGAATGTGTATGACCCTGGAATGAAGAAGAAAATGGCTATGCTCCGGCGCACCCCTCCCTCACCCCTTTCAAGTCCTGGGGTCTTAACAAAACTGCAGAGGGGGGGGGGGGGGCTTATGGAACGCATTACGCACGCTTCGCTGAACGTGCAAATCAGCAACGAGCTTGCAATAAATGGGCGTAAATGTGAAACAGGTTTGAAGGTTAGAAATAAGTTGGGAATGCGTTTAGTCGGATATAGGTTGGTTTTAAACCATCCTCCGATGCTTCGAATGATCGGATGAGCGTATGAAAAAAACCAATATCTAACCAAAACATATTTCCAACCATTGCGATGCATTTTCAACCTTTCTCCAACGTAAATCCGATGGTTTGTGCTACCTGGGTAGAATCGCGCGAATGTCGAATTCTGGCGTGCATTACTGGATTCAGAAATACGTGTCAGGACATCTAAATGATCCGAAAAAATCGGTTAGGCCTCGCAAGACCACTCGTGACGAAGACGAGGAGATCGTCCAAATTTCGGAACGCGATCCTTTTCTACCCGCGACGCGCATCGGCATGCAATGGAACGTTTGTGCGCAGACGATCCGTAACCGATTGCATGAACACGGTCTCGTGAATCGCGTCGCCGTGAGAAAAGACGTCTTGAAACCGATCCATAGACAAAAGAGATTTTAATTCGCTCACGCTTATTCGAATTGGGGGATCGCCGAATGGGCCAAAGTCATGTTTTCCGACGAGAAAGTATTTTCTTCGACGGGAAACGGTCCTCTCTGCGTGTGGCGGAGAAAATCGGAACGATTCGAGCAGAGATTTGTGTGGGTAGAGAGACGGGCATCCGGTAGGTATTCCATTCCCGTGTGGGCCAGCATTTCTTTGTCCGATGGTCATAACCACGTCCATCGCATTGCCATTCAGCACTTGAATAGGGCTTATTACATCGACCCGATCCTAGAAACGTACGTCGCTAATATCGGCGATCCAGACATCGTATTCGTGCAAGATTTATCGCCCATCCATACCAGCAACGACGTCGAGGAATGGTTCAATCGAAATCAGATCGTTCGCATGCGAGATTGGCCACCAAAAGGTGCGGACTTGAATCCAATCGAAAATTTGTGGGCGGAAATCGAACGGAGGTTGTGTCGAAGAATTCCTAGGAATCGCGATCATTTATAGGAAATGATACGAGACACCTTTCGAGAAATAACGGAGGACATCGATTACATGGCTACGCTGATCGGTTCGATGCCAAAATGGTTGACGAAGACCATTTTAGCCGAGGGGGGTTGGACGAAATACTAAGAAACAAACTGAGAAAAAAAAACAAGTTCAATATTTGAAAGAAAGCTCAGATCCAAATCCATGCAGCTCAACCTTTCAACGATTTCAAGTCCTCGAAAAAAATAAAAAGTTTCAATCTTTGAAAAGTTCAAGATCCGAGATCTCACAGAGCTCAAAAAAAAAAGATTTTTTTTTTAAAATTAAGATTTGAATCTTCGTTTCTGTCGCAAATGCTGGACTTTGTCATTTTCAACATCGTTTGTCACGCGATGCTAGGTAGAACTACTGTACCGGTGTCGTCGCTTCGAGAGCAAATGCAAGATTCGTTCATTTTTCACATCGTCTGACCAGAGTTTCATCGTCTACGTATCTCACGCACTTGTCGTAAACGTGTTCTTGTCGGCAAGTTTCGCACGTCAAACCTCTGCACGCGAAATTGCCGAAATACTCCTGTATTCCTTCGCTGCACCACTTCCGAGGTGTATTTGTAGCGAGTCTTCTTTTTTCCCACATCTTCGACCACCGATCAGAAGTTTTCGACTCCGATTCTCTTTCGAAGCGTAACTTCATCGAGACGGCACCGAATTTACGTTCCACGTCTATTGGAAACGTGATGACCGTACGAATGTTAGGTATTGCGACCGAACGATCGTCCAATTGAATTCGGTAGACGGCTTCGAAGGATGTCACTTTTCCGTGTGCGACATCGATGCGACGTGCACTCCAACGCATTTTTCGAACAATCCGTAAGATTTGACAGAGCGAAAGATGAAAGAAAACATCCAAAAGACCGTATCTGGAGGAGGACGGAGACTGAACGATGTGCGCGAAGACGAACATGGATTTATTAGGCGTCGTGAGACGCTCCCGACATTCTTTTTCCTTTTGGTGCGAGGGGAGACGACGGGAAAAAAAGAACTTTTGTTCGGAGATGAGTTCCTAGAAAAAAATTTCTGAATCCACGTCGAATGCTTTTTCTCCTGTTTAAAAAGGAAGACCCTTCTGAACGCTCCCGATTTTCGTCGTCGCGGAGTGGTTCGGAGATCTCTGCGGGCTTTGAATCGCAGATCGATTCGCGGGCTTCGTTTGCAGATCGACTTCCACACGGGCGTACTTTCTTTGGTCGTGGACGAGCTTCATTTTCGCTTTTCTTGCAACGTTCTTCTGATTGAACGTCGAGTCGTTTCGTTCTTTTCGCTGGTCTTTTGTTTGCGGATTTACGTTTGAGCTTACGTCGAGGCATGAGACCGTTCTTTATTTTGCATTCAAAAGGTAGAACGTTTTCGAGCGAAAAAAAATCAGACCAATCTTCTGATTTCAGTTCCTAAGCTAATTGTGATGGCTTTAAAAAAAAAAAAAAATTTTTTTTTTTTTTTTTTTTTTTTTTTTTGAGTGTCTGGAAATTTTTTTCGATCTCTCTCTGAATGTATTTTCTCAACACAAGATATTACCAAACTTCTTTTTTCTTCATCACGTGTGTCTCAGTAAAAGACAACCAATGTTTTTAGAATTTTTGCCGTACGTGGAAAAGAATCCATTCCAATGCATAGACCGCGAACACGATGGCGACAACCCATTGAAACTTGGTGAGATGTAGGTAAGGGAAAGCTAATCCGTTGAAAATTTCATTTTTCGCTCTCTTGAAACGCAATCTTTTATCCAAATTGATTAGTCTCCTGACGGGTTCGGGAGCCAATACCAAGTTGTATTCCCGATCGAATATGAGAGCCGATTTTTCCCAATCGACATTTTGCAGGGTTTCGACTTGGAATTTTTCGGCGTAAGGGAATACGGGACGAATGTGTTTGTGATAAAACTTTAAATTCTCGGTCAAAAACTGCGCTACGAAAATGACGTTCTTCGGATGCGTCAAGATCACGTTGCCTTCGCGATTTTCGTTGGTGTAGTTAATCCAAGCTTTATCGACCAGAATACGATCCATTTTTTCCTTCTTTTTTTTGTTTCCTTAGCCGAGCTTGAGGAGAAAAAAAAGAAAGTTGTACGAACGCCAATGAGTACCACCTGTTTGTTACTGTTCGTTCTCTACGCGTTTCAGTGCCTGATGTACCGAAATTTAATCTTTTACTACAGCGGTAAAAAACTCCCGTTTCATTTAAACATCGTGCGATGGAATCCAGATGTCAAAACAATTTGATTGGTTCCAGGGATTACTGTTCGGAAATTCGAGTCATTCTTCGTCGCATCGTCTCTCCGAAGCGGATGAAGTCTTTGAGAAATTGCAACGTCGTGGTTTCGACGACGTTCCCCGCTTAATGCGAGACGGGGGCATCGTGAACGCGTTTTCCGACGATTTGCAAAAAATCCTGGATCACTGTTACCACGAATACACCGACGACGAAGCACGAGCTCCGACGTTTTCGACGAGGAGCGTCGCTCAGTTCTTCAACGAGTTGCTGTACGCACGCGTACCGCCGTTCCGGGAAAAACGTATTTTTGGATTGGAGTCTTCCGACGAAGAGGTGCTGAGACGCATCATGACCGATCGCGCGTACGATTCGGCGACGACCGAGGGATACGTGTATCGGGACGCGAAATTCTGGGGTACCCTCTGCTACGTTTTGCTGAATCATAGACGCCCGCCCGGAACTTTCAGTAAGATCGATCAAGTTCCCGTAAAAGTGCTGAGAGACGTGCAACGCCTATACGATGTCACGGTCAAAAGAATGGGAAAAATCGTGGATCCGTTCTCGTTGGCCCTCGTTCCTAAATGCGAATACGTGGATCCCGTCCATCTCGCCGATTCGGAAACGTTCCGACTCTTTCTGAGCCATTCGCCGGACCACGCGTTGACGAAGAGGGTACTGGAATTGCTGGATTCCATTCTGAACGCAGAGGCGACGCGTTTCCACGTGGCATGGGATCGTTTTCTGGAAAACGTGAACGAAATTCACGAACGCGTCGATACCCAACACGTGCCTCCGAAATTGGTCGACGTCTTCCAACGCGTGTTGGCTCGAGAAAAAATGGATGATTTCTGGAAGGAACGCTGCGAAAAAAACGTTCCTCCGACGACGAGACCCACGGTGACGTTGAATCTCTACGAAAAAATCGCGCAGTTGGAGAAAGAAAACGAACTCCTCAGGAATCTCTGCAGCAGTCGAATCGAGTGACGCGCACATTTTTGGTTGGGGTACAGGTGGAGGGGGCAAAAACCCCGTTGTATTTCCGGGAAGCGTTGGCGTAAAACAGCAAAGGAGGGGACGCAACGAGTGTCTTCCAAGTTCTCGTTCGGAATGTCACGCAGGATGGTTTTCTGATACGATTTTCCCTTGTATCCGAAAGTGGCGTTCGGGAATTGCGAAGAAAGGATCCGATGGCGTTGTTTCAGAAAATCCTCGACGAATTCCGGAGGGACTCCGTGTTTGGTCGTCATGATCACATCCAACGATCTTTTCATGTTCGGAAACCGAACGCACTCGTCTCGGAAGGTGAGCGGACTCGTGACGTGAAAATGTTCCGTCATTCCCGTCACGTCGACGTACGCTAGTTCCAAGGGAAAAAACTCGTTTCCTAACACGACGCCTTGGGAATGAACGATGGCTATGATCGTCATGTCACGTCTATTTTTTTTTCCTTTCCTCCCGCTAGTAATCAAGAATTAAACGAGAGCGGAACGAAATGATCTTTAACTTCAAAGCGCTACTGATGATGCTAGTCCTGACTCTGATGCTTGTTTCCGTGATCGTTTTTGGTTGGAAATTTTACGTTCTATCTAAAGCGGCAGCGGGCTTTGAAGCTAAAACGTATTGGGAAGATAATTCCATGCATCTAATCGGAGCGACTATCGGTAACGTGATTTGTATGTTCTTGTTGGCGCTCGTCATTTATTAGCAAATTAATACGCAGAGAACGTGTAAGGAGTAGTAGTAAAGTAGAAAGTAATGAATGTTCGATTGATTTTAATTATTACAATTTTAGTACTACTGTTTGCTTACCTCTTGAATCAGCTATGGATTGTCTGGACCCTTTGGGGAGATACTGCTCAGCTGACGGGCAAAGATCAATTGACGAAGAATAAAGCAACATTCATCGTCGACATAGTACTACACGTGCTTTCGTTCGCGGTAGCTGGTGTTATTTTCGTGAAACGTTAGGAGAGATAAAAAATGATTTGTGTCATCTGTTTGAGGGATTTACTGGACGAGGAGAAAACGATTCGTTGCGGACATTCGTTTCATGAATCTTGCATTCTTCAATGGGTACGATTGGTTCACGACACCTGTCCCCTGTGTCGCAATTCTCTGAACACGTGTTCCAAATGCCATGAAACGATCGAAGACGCAGCCGACTACTTTGTCTTGGATTGCGAGCACGAATTTCATTTACGTTGTTTACGCAAAAAGGTTAGGTGTCCGACTTGCCGACTAAAAATCTCTCGTAAGGACGAATGGTTCATCTCTCAAAAATTAAATCATCACTAATTACCCAAAAAAAAAAAAAAAAAATTTCTCCTCAAAATGCAGGACTTTTTCATTTTTTGAGTCGTAAAATTTTAAATGCCGACATCTTCACTGCGTTAAGATGATTGGTAAAAACGTAAGTTATTTAAAGAAAAAAACACTTGGCTTGAAAAAAACGTCACAACTCAAAACAAAGCGATCGTCGTGATTTAACGTTGATGATTTCTAAAAAAAGACAAGTTCAATTTTCTGAATCTCATTCCTAATCGAATATTCCAACTCAAAAAAAAAAGAAAAAAATTTTTTTTTTTTAGTGAACTCGTTTTTGACTAACGCAATCAAGGATGTTGTAATCACATTTTTGGTTTAATAAAAGTATCATTCTGCAAATGGTTCGAAGACTGTGGTCCGCATGCGCATCTGCTATTTTTCGTTCTTCAAAGTCCATTTCTAAATACGCGTCTTCGTAACTGAAATCGAGACCCAGACGGAAACATTCCATTTCGTTTTCCTTCCGCGAAATGAATTTGTAAACGTTGAAAGCTTCCCTGGAATGTTTTAGTCGCTTATTGGTCGGTCTCGAAACGATCGATTGTACATCCGTTTCGTTTGAGCGTCGAAAACGTTATTATCGCATTCCGGTAAACCGTAGTTCTGATTTTGTGTCGAGGTTACCGGTTCATTCGAAAACCTTTTGGCATTGTTAGTGAGCCATCTCTGGTAAAAAGTCGAGAAATTTTCTTGTCGATTCGGATACACTTCACAATAAGATTTTTCGAGAGATTCTCGTTCTTCCGGTGATAAGTTGGGTTCCTCGGACGATTCGCCGGTGAACATTTTCCGGAAGATCGGGTTACGGTTGCTTAGTAACATGAATACGATGTCTTCGTCCGATACGTCGCGGTATAAATCGTCTGACGATAAACTCATGACGACGATGTTTTCGTGTTGTCGCTTTATTTAAAATAAAAAAATTCCTGCTTCAATTGGTTTTCATGGCCATCATGATATCGTCCATCCGTTCGCACGTGTGACGATACTTAATGTATTTGAAGAACGTAATGAAAATGAGAGCGACGAAAATGCAGAGGAGTAAAACGACAAAATGAAAACGGTAATCCGTCGGATTCAAAATCAAAATGCCTATGGCGTAGAGCAACCCCACCGCTAGCGTGGTTATTCTCGTGGGTTCCAGTTTTGTTACGGAAAAAAACATGTTACCTCCCTTTGTCTCGTTTTCATCCACACGTCGACGAAAGTCTTTGTTTAGCTTTGAGGATATTCGCAAACACCAGATTCGAGAGTTCGTCCTCGATGTAAATGAATTGCTTTAATTTGGTTTCGAAGGCCTCGTCGTAATCTGGAACGAAGGCGCTAGCGAGCTGGAGAATACAGGATTCTTTATCGTGCAACGGACTGTTTTCTAAAAACCACTTACAGCACGGCCACCACTGCGTGTTATTTACTTGATTTACGAATTGCTGAGCGGCGTTATCTCCGACTTTTTCTTGTAAGATAATGGCGAGTCCACCGAGAATTTTTTCGATGATTCGCTTAGAGTCATCCATGGGGAGTTTCCTGATCCATCAACTTTATTCATCTCGTTTCGTAGGGTGTTGGGAGGGAGAAAAAAAGGATGATGGAAGATATTTTTAATCACGTCTGGAATAACGATGTCACCGTCGTGTACGGGAACTTGGGTAGGAAACCAGACATCGTTCAAGACTTTTTGAAGCGAACTTACCAAAACGTAAATGTTTTCATTGTGTCCAAGTATTACCCGTATTCGACCTCGTTGAGTAGCAACGTTCGTGTCGTCGGGTCCCAAGAAGCCAAGACGAAAAAATGCGATGTACTCATTTTCGTGGAGCCATGCCGCATACGGAGATCGGCGAGAAACCGAAAAACGCTGGTAGGTTACTGGTTTTCACGAGTCATTTCATTTTGAATTTTAAGGCGGACGGGGGAAAGGTAAAATGTATTTCGTATTTTCACGAACCGGGCAAGGAAAAAGTATCGGGCGTCCTGTCGCTCAAAGAAAAAAGCGTGGAGTTGCCTTCTGTCGACACCGTCTTACCGAGAATCGATTTTTTAAACGTTTTGGCGATCGACGGGAGTTTCACGCAAAAACCCCTGGATAAGAAAACCTTCGTCGTAGTGAATCTGACCGAAGGGACGTCGGCCATGTCGTTGTTGCTAAGGTATTGGGATGCGTTCGATTTTTTGGCGGAGAACATGGAACACGTCGAAAAATGGATCGTTTGTTTCCCCGTACTGGGAACGGAAGCATTCGGTCACATCACGCAGCAGAGTCTCGATAAGATTTTTTGCAAAACGTTCGATACGGGGAACGTCACGTCTCTAACGGACATTCTATCCCAACTCCCCTTCTACGAATCCGGTTTATTGGACTGGAACGCGAAGGACGACGTCGATGTGACCCGCGACACTTTTTGCGGACTATCTTACGTCGTTCCGGACACGGTCGAATCGCTTTTGAGAATGTGTTTGAAAAGCCATTTGGAACATTTATCGGGTGCAGTTTATATTTACTGAGAAAGAGAAAGAGAGAAAATGAAAAAACAAAGAAACTTATTCTCGATGCGAATACTAGATAAAAAGATGTCGAAGAGGAAAAAAACTTTGAGTTACCAGAACGTGACTTCGAGTTCGGACGAAAGTAGCAGTGATAGTAATGATTCCGTTGTTTTACCGAGTGAGCGATTGCTCCCTAGCATGGGAAAGAAAATGCCTCCTCCCGTTAAAAGGCGTCGAATATTGCGATCCAGTAGTAGCGATAGCAGTAGTAGTAGCAACATTAGCAGCGGGAGTGGTAGTAGAAAAAGAAAAAGAAGAAAAAAACGTGGATCGAAGAGTTCTTCGGGATCCGGTACGCAAACTTCTTCGAAATCACGTAGTGGTAAATCAAAGAGTTCTTCGGGATCCGGTACGCAAACTTCTTCGAAATCACGTAGCGGTAAATCGAAGGGATCGCGCAGAAGCGGTAGTTCGTCGGATTCTAGTAGCTCGTCGGAATCTGATGGTTCTAATCCGACTTCGTTGAGAACCGATTTCAGTGGACTTTTTCCGAGTTCACCGTTAGCATCCACGTCGAGGGCGAGATCTCCGAGCCCGCGTGCTTCCACGTCGAGGGCGAGGTCTCCGAGCCCGCGTGCTTCCACGTCGAGGGCGAGGTCTCCGAGCCCGCGTGCTTCCACGTCGAGGGCGAGATATCCGAGCCCGCGTGCTTCCACGTCGAGGGCGAGATCTCCGAGTCCCGCATCTTCTGCGGGTAGTTTTCCTGGAGCGAGGAGACGTCGGAGATTACCAAACTACCGCTTCATTAAAAAAGGTCGCGGACCGAAGGGAGTCACGGAATTGGTTGATGACGGGAAAGAAATTCTTCATTCCTACGGATTAAACAAGTTACGATTTAAATGGATAGACGACAACAGGTTCGATAGCCAACACCCCCCGAACAAAGTCTGTCGAGTTTTATTGAGTCATTGTGCTCGGAGACATCACGCGAAAAGGGATTTGGTGCCTCGGGAGACTCAAATTTTGTTAAGAAAGAAAAACTTAGAAGAACGAAGCTCGGAAAGCGGAGAAGATTGAGAGATTTTTTTTGTTGTTAGTCCGCCTCGGTCCCATTATCATCTCGAGTTTCGCCTTCTGATTTCGGCATGTAATCGACCATGCAGAATGGTGAGGTAAAGAGAGAAGATTCCTGAAAAAAAATTATTTCCTTGATGGTCCCGCCGATTTTCCATTTCGTTGTATTCTGCATTAACGAATACTTAGACGTTACCAAAACATGTAAGATACCCAAACAGCTATCGAAATATTTTTCGATCATGGTTTTGGTACCGTTAAAGATTTCCTTTCCGTCGTAAAACTTAGTCTTATTGACGCACCACTTGTTCGTTTTAATCATTTCGGGTTTCAGATTATTCTTACAGCTATTGCATACCTCGGAATTATGTTTTTCGACGAAAAACTTCGAATTCGAGGCGATGTTTTCCGTTTTTCCGAGAACAATTTCCGCAATCGCATTTAAAGGAGTGCAGAGCTGATTGATGATCTTGGTTTGCGGTTCGTGTACGCTTTTCTTTTCTTGAAGTACCGTCTTGGGAGTCTCGATCTTCCAGTATCCGACCACGATGACATTGAAACAGTTTTCCATGCCAATTACGTTCTGTAAACTGTAATTTTCGCGATTTTTCGGACGACTAAAAGTTATTTGCTGATTCTTATATTTCTCATACAACAGATCGCTTTCCAGAACTTGTTTCCAGTCTGGAACCGTTAAATTTATCGCTGACGTTCGTAGCTCCAAATTTTTGATTTGCTCCATCAATACGGGATGCTTAGCGATGATATCGTAAATACGTTGATCGGTCATGATCTCCTTCTTTGAACTTCTATCTTGTGTTTCGAAGGCACAGAATTCAAAAGTAAAAGTAACAAATCGGTTTGAAAAAATAATTTGCCGGGTGACAAATTTAAATAAAAAAAAATTAATTTTTTTTAATGATCATTTTGATCTGTCAGAGATTCTTGAGCTTAGGGTTTGAAAAAATGGGACTTTGAAAATTTAAAGTTTGAGGAAAATTGGAAATCGGATCCACAAACCCGCATATCCTTCAAAAAAAAAAAAATTTTTTTTTTTTTTTTTTTTTTTTTTTTTTTTTTTTAGTGTTATAAGAATTTCGTCCCCAGAGTGAATATTCTGAAAACGATTTGTTGGAATCTCGCAAAAAACCAAACTTCGCAGGAATGGCAGTTCAAACTTCCCCTTATTTGTCATCTACCGAGCAGGAAATGCGAAGCGTCCTGAATCGTATTTTTCTCGAAGAATCTCAGCATCCCGACTGCACCGAATACACGTCACTCCGTACGATTTATTCTCGGACATTGGATAGAATTGCCGAAATTTTAAACAGGTCTTGTGGTTGGCACGAATCGTCGGAAACACAGAATGGTCAATGCATCAAAGTCCATCGCGAGTGTCAGCGCTTTCTGTACGATATTTTTAAACGGAATCACGCCCTGTTTAATACCAAAGAAAAATCCATCGTCGAAAAGGTACTAAGTAACGACTATCCGTTAAAAAGCGATCTGAGGAAATTGGCTACCGTCATGAACGAAAAATTCCGAGTCATTTCCAGTCCGTGGGATTTGGAAGCGCTTTTTGCGACGGACAGGCTGCGGTATCGAGCAGTGCGACGACGACGACAACGGAAATACGACGAAGGAAGATCTGGATCGAGCGAACATGAAGAGAAGAAAATTGCGACGACTGCAAAGGTGGATTTCTGAAAAGACATAGAAAATTTACGTTATCCCATGCTTTACGATCCCAACCTCGCCAACGATCCCACGGCGACTCACGTTTCCGCCGTGAGACTGATGCACGGTGATTTAAAAAATGGGCAACGTGTCTACGCTTTCGTTCGACACGTGTTGTCCAACGAGTCGGAGGAAAGCGACGCAGAATCTTTTACGAGTAACGATCGAAAGTGGATTGATTACTAAACTTCGAGAATCCGAGATCACAAGGTTGCGTTGCAAAAAAAGTGGAAAGAATCTAGACAGAGTGGTCGGGCACAACCGACGAAACTGGGTAATAAGAGACTCAAACTTGATTACGAAGAAGGAAAGAATGACGGGCGAAAGTATTGTCTGGTTACCGATCCCGAGGAGAACACAAGACGGGCTGAACATGAATGCGACGAGGAGGAAGAACTCAGTAGTAGCGAATCCTCGTCTGAATCCGAATCGGAAACGGAATCTAAAATTGCGGTTACGTACCGTCAAACAACTCCTTCACCATAGTTTTACGGTTCTGTTTATATCGAGAGCGTTCATGAAAATCGGAGGTCGTCGGTTTATTTGTGTTAGAGACTGAGGTGCAACTTTCATTTTATTTTCATTTACGTTTCTTTGTAATAACGACGCAAGAGAACGTTTGTATGGATGTAAAACAGTTTTTTGAGCGTTCTTTTTTTGTGAATACTTAATGAATAAAGATGAAGCGTGTAAAATTTGATTCTTTGAATGTAGTGTATCACATTCCTCGTGAAAATCGAGTAAACGAAAGTTGGCTAAACAAGCAACGGTTTAAAATGAGAATACTAAGTTTTCAACTGCTATGGAAGAAACGAACCAAACAAGAGTGAAAAAAAAGGAGGCGACGCGCGTACCACAAAAGCAACCGTCGTTTCCACGATCAACATAGAAAATGAATTTCATCTGGTCATTCGTAAATGATTTAAAGATCGAATCGGTTTTCGCCAACTTTCTCAATGAATCCGTGAACCATTACCGATCACAAGAGTAGCAGCCATGAATGGGTCCATCCGATACCTATTCGAAGAATTTAGTCTTTTTTCATCCATTGGTTTTGGTAATCGCTCAAATCGAGGTCCGGTTGAGGGTCCCACGAAGGCATGACAAAAACTAAGTACTTACTATTTTCTGAATCAAAGTGTGGTCTAAAAAATCAGCTAACATCAAATATCGTCAAAAAAAAAAAAAAAAAAAAAAAATAAAAAAAAAAATATATATATATATATTTATATATATATATATATATATATATATATATATATATATATATATATATATATATATATATATATATATATATATATATATATATTTTTTTTTTTTAAAGACAGAAGCGAGAGATTTGTGAGAACGTTGTTTAACCTTTTTTTTTCAAGTCCAATATTTAATCAAACCTTAGTATCCGGAATCTACGAGAGCTCACAGAAGCAATTCATTCGATGTCACGATAATACGAAAACGTTTCGAATGATCCACCAAATACGTATATTGCGAATAGGGCTGCTACGAAAAATACGATATACTGTGGTAGCATTACCATGAGGAAAAACATGATTAGATTAATAGCTAACCCAATGAAAAATGACCGATTGGGGTTGCCTTTCCTCTTTTCGTTTTTGTCACCGTCAGCGACGAAAAAAAGCGCGTCGTGTTTTTTCGGTACTTGATCGCTTGGGTTCAGTGCGTCGAAATACTCTTGCATTTTTTCTGCGAAAAACAAATACTGTTCGCTTTGATCGGGATTCAGTTTTTCACAGACGAATTCCGGGGTTACGAGAACTTTAAATTTGGAGAGAGATTGAAAATACTTCATGTCCAGACGTTTATCCAACGCATCGACGTTTGCCTTATAGAAGACCGCGTTGTTATTCATGGGATCAGCGATATCGACACCCATCGAAATGGCAGAAAGTACGAACAAGCCCACGCTGGCGACGGAAAAGGCAGAACCGAGAGCCTTCGAAGCCATGGCGACGCCTTGCAAGTGGCTTTTGATGATGGCTTGCGTCATGGCCGTTTTTAACGGAACGGTCAGTGGTCGAGTCAGTAGTTTGGGAACTTTTTCCTTGAGCGTGCGAGCTACGAACGACGCCGTCACGTCCAGGCCCAAATCGGCGGTCACGAGTCCGATTTCTTTCGTGATTTTTTTTTAGCAACTGATCGCGATGGGGATCGTCTAGAGGAACGTCGGCCCGTTTCACTCGAGTGTTCGCGCGAGATGACGACGACGGTAGCAAGACCGGTTTCCGCGAGAAGTCTTTGATGAATGACGGTACGGGAGGGATTGGTTTATCGGGATGTTTTTGTGGGTAGACATTCAGAGATCGATAGAGGGATGTTCCGATGAACGCTTCTCCCACTTGCTGTGCGAGATCTGCGAAACATTCCTTCGTGTTCGAATCGAAATCCAAACCGAAAGACTGGCAGTACCTTTCGTTCAATTGTAGATGATCGTCAACGAGGCTGAGTCCGTTATGTCGGTTATGTTCTTCCGGTAAGAGAGCGAACATTTTTTTCGCCACGTTGCTCAGGTAACATTTTCTGTCCTTGACCGAAAAGTACGTATCGAAACTATGTTCGGGAGCGTAGTGTTAACAAACGGGTTGGCACGCTAAGCTGAATTCCGAACCCAATCTCAACCATTGCGGTTCGTCCCGTTCTCCGCATGGGTCTAACTTTCGTTTGTAACCGAAACAACCCACGATTTGACAACCCTCCTTTCTGAATTCCAATCGGGACACGAAAACCGCCGTTTGTTTCAAAGCTTGGGGGACGTAGAAATCGTCATTCGTTGCCGTTCTGTACTCCATTGTGGCGCGATGGAAAATTTCCGGATATAATTGCTTGTATTTTTTGAAAAAGTGATGTTTCGTCGCATGCATGGCGTAAAGAGTGGCGTGTACGACGTGAGTCATGCTCTTTCTTTGCTAAAACTAATTCATCAAAGCACGGCGTGATCTCTCTCTTGGTCTTTACGCTATGGGTTAGAAGTTCTCGTTTTCTTGAAGAGCGAATAAATGTTTTGAAAGAAAGAGGTCAACCATCTGTAATGTTTCTCCGTAAAAAAGGCTAGCATTGCAAAATAGACGATGATCGCTATTAAAAAAAAAGAGGACGTATTTAGAAAAAACTCCAGAAAGAAGAGTAGATTTTACCGCTGGAATTCCGGCTGCTAACAATAGACCTCGACTCCAATCGGTGTTGAAAACGTCTTTCAATTTGTAATCCTTCGAAAGTTGCTCGGCATCTTTCACGAATGTCTTTTCGAGAATACCTATCAAGGACTCCATGTCTAACTTTGTTTTTTTTGTTCGTTTCTCCTTTCCTTTTTTTTCCTTCGTTTCTTACGAAACGTTCGGTGAAAAAAAGGAATGATTGAAGTGGCGGCATACTACAACGCTCTCAGGCAGTTACGTGTGTTGCAAAGAGCGTTCAACATGCTTCTTTTGGAGAAACGCGACGTCGAGAAAGTATCGCTACTGAACAGAGATGCGAAAATATTCCTGCATTGTAATGGGTTGGAAAAAGAGGTGGCGAAAAGAAAACTCTCGAGTATGTTCGTTCACGAGCCAAAAAACTCGGACGGCGAAGGTATTTCGGAGGAAACCTCGTCGTTCAAAATCGTACCTTTTAGAATGTCCTGCGTCTCGGACGATGAAAGTGTCGGTATTTCGTGTGGTGGTGTCGATTCTGAAAGGAAGAACGCGATGTTCGCCTGGATGACGTTGAATACCTTCTCCTCGAACGGCATCGAAGACGAGGACATGAACGAATTCGAGATGAAAGACGGAATGGATTCCGACTTCGATGATCCCGATTTGGAATTCGATGATTTCGTTCCAGGAATGCAGGAATTCGTACCGCCGGATTCAGACACCGACGGAGATGATGACCTAGAGTCTTACGATGAGGAATCGGAATCGACGATGCCACTTCCGTTCGGTAGAGCGTCTTTCGCAATTTACGAAAAAGTGAAGTAAAGACATGCGTGAAACCACGAACATGGAAGAGCAACCTTCCCGATTCCAAGAAGTCTCGGGGGTCGGCGGTCCAACGCAAGATAGCAACACCTGTCCTCAAGATGACTGCGATTTAACCGAGCGAAGAAGGATGAGCGAATGGAAAATACAAGAACAGGAACGAAGACGCAGAAAACGAAGGTTTCTTTTGGAAAAAAAAGCAAGATAAAGAATGCTTGAAGCGAAGGCGTATTATGACGCGCTGGCGCAAATGCGAGTCTGGCAAAGAGCGTTTAATCTCTATCTCTTGAAAAGACGCGACGTCGATAAGTTATCTTTGGTAAACAAAGAAGAAGAAATATTTTTGCATGGGAATGGAGTGGAAAGAGAGATTGCTAAAAGAAAACTCATGACCATATTTCTCCCGACGGAACGTTTCGGTTTTCCTACCGAGTCGCGAAATATTGCGAAATACAAAATCGAACCCTTCACCATGTCGAATGTAACACAAGACGAGTTTAGTAGGAAAACGTTGAATTTTATTTCGGAACAACGGCAACGAGTCAATGAGAACTTCGATTGGGTCGAAGGTAGTTCCTCGAAAGAGCAACAGAAATATGTGCCTAATGGAACTCCTATGGCACCGGCTTACAAAATACTACCCGATGCGACGAATGGTCTCGATGGTGGCTCAGAAAGTAGCATCAATGCGTTATTAAGCAAAGTTTCTTCTTCGTCATCGAAAGAAGAGGAGGATAGCGTTAAGAGATTAAAGACGGAAAGCGACTCTTCATCGAATAAACGATCCGATTCGAGTGCAGTAAACAAAGTTTCGCCTTTCGGTACAGAAGGAGACGATCCTTTCAAAGATAAAATCAGGGAAAACGTTGCCTTTGCTTCATCGGTCTTTGATTTAGAAGATCAAAAGGAACCACTAGAAGTTCCATCCTCGACATCAGAACTACCACCTGAAAAGGAAACGGTTCCGATGGAGACTTAACGAAGAGAAACCGCTGTCTTTGTAATCGGTGACGTATCTGTTTGAAGAAAACATTGATTTTTTTACCTAACCTCCAATCCACGAAAATTTTAAAAAAAAGTATGTCTGAGTATCGCAATGTGCGTTCTCTTTTAATTCATTCAATTTTGTCCAGTTTGACAATGAGACACATGGGTTTTAGTTGGAAACCTTTCGAAATTACCGTTACAACGAGAGCGTCAATCATTTACGTAAACGAATAAAATGTTCAATTATCCCAACAAACACTCTAACAAAAAAAAAAAAAAAATTTTTTTTTTTTTTTTGAAGCTTAAAGATTCGATTAGGAATGAGATTTAGAAAATTGAACTTGTCTTTTTTTAGAGATCATCGACGTTAAATCTCGACAATCGCTTTGTTTTGAGTTGTGACGTTTTTTCAAGCCAAGTGTTTTTTTCTTTAAACAACTTACATTTTTTACCAATCATCTTAACGCAGTGAAGATGTTGACATTTAAAACTTTACGACTCAAAGAATGACAAAGTCCAGCATTTGCGAAATAAACGAAGATTCAAATCTCCATCTAACACTCGGAAAAAAAAATATTATTATTATTAATTATAATTTTTTTTTTTTTTTTTTTTTTTTGAAGCTTAAAGATTCGATTAGGAATGAGATTCAGAAAATTGAACTTGTCTTTTTTTTTCAGAGTTTCTGGATCTAAAAAATTTTAAACTGTGTGACTTTGAAAATTTGAAGAAAATAGAAAATCGGATACCACGTGCCCTCAAACATTCGAGATTAGAAGTGAAATCAAAAGATTCCGTTTGATCAGTGGGGTAAATTTTTTGTTTTCGGAATAACGAAATCATGATTCGAGTTTAGGTCTTCTCTCTCTCTTTCTCCACCTTCCCGGTGCCTTGTCCAATCCACGTTAGGTTTGGCAAAGGCCGTCAAAATTGATGTCACGTATTTACTCGCAGCGGTCATTTGTTTCGATAAGCGCTTATACATGGGATTCGGTAATCTCAATGGTTCTTTTTTCTCCAATTCCGTTTGTACCAAGTAAGCCACGGAATGTAACTCGTTCGAATCGGTCGAGGATAAGTCGTCTTCTTTCATTAACGACTCTTGGTAGTTTTCGAAAGCTTTCTCGAGTTGTTCACTCGTTAGAATGTTTTCGAGATAAGGTTTAGCGAACTTATCATGGAATAATTTCCCTACCAAACCATTTAACATATCGAAAACCGAACCTAGAGCTCTTCGTTTTTTTATTTGGAGGTCCGTATGAACGCATATTTTTGCGAGACTAAACATGTTATAAAATGCGTTGGAATCGTCCGTGACGGTGTCGGTCATCTGTATGAGTTCTCGACTGATCGGAAGTTTTTCGATGACTTTCTTTAAGTAAGACACGAGATACTGCTGTTTGGCTGCCTGGAGTTGCTGATTGATGCCTTTCCCCATTTCCGAGTAAGTATCCTTCAACTCCGTCAATACTTCCACGTCCGATTCCTTGACGCGCTTACTCGGATTTTCGACCATCTTCCTCATCGCTTTCGCGTTTCATGCTTACTTGCTTTTTTATGCGCTACATTTCGCTTGCTCGAACCTTGCAAAAAAACACGTCTCTTATAATTCGGGAACGTTTTGTTTGACGACCGAGATATCTTCGAATAACGGGGGAGCCAGAGATAAATGCCACCCGTCGCTCTCGTATCTCAAACGCACCCTGTTGGACTTGGAATTCACGTTCAGGTCACCGGGATGCTCGAATTCGACGATATGAGGATTCAGTACGAGTTGGTTTCGGTAAAGTTCCGGAGTTTTCTTGTCGTGTTCGTCTATGAGACATACCAAGCGTTTGTAAAGAACGTCGTACTGGCTTATGACGAAAAATTTTTTGTACTGATAGAAAGAGGTGGGAAGATCGCGAGATAAAACGTCTTGCTTTTCCGCCCTTCGGTTGTAATCGTAACACGAATCGAGGTGGAGCGTGAAAGACGTGCCGCACATCGGATTGTCCGTGTAAACGTATTCGTTCTTCAAGACGTACGTCATGTAATCGTGGGGCCACCTATCGTCCACCCAAAGATCGTTGTCCGGTCCGATTCACGAACGAAATTCGAATTTCAACGTGTTCGGATCCAGGTTCTTGAATCGGATGAACGATACGGGCTCTTTGTTGAAAACGTAAAAGTACTGGAATAATTCCACTTCGATTTTCTTTTTGGGTTCCTCGATGAAAATATTGGCACATGCGTGATGACCGGGATTCCGAGACGATAGGTACGGGTCGTTGAGCCTCACGCCGAAGTTACCGTATAACGGATTACAGAAACATCCCGCATCGCTCACGTAAACGCATTCGTTCAAATGGGACGTCAGATTCAGCGCGTCGAATTCGCACACTTTCGCGAAACATTCGCGATTCGGATATTTTGCCAAAAATCGCGGGTCGAAGACGTCTGGAGCCGCTCGCACGTCGAATTCCTCGTTCGGACAGGGCGCTCGGTTAAATTCTTCTCGGTCGGGTAAAACGCACGTCCATCCTTTCAGGGGTTCGCGTTTTTCTACGTAAGGTGGATTGCAGAGACACTTGCCATCCACGAGAGGATCCACTGTCAGCGATTGTAAGATGCCGTGAGGTCCGCACCCGATGCTCACGTCACAATTTTGCCCGAAAGCTCTCTGCGTCACGAACTTCGGATACTTACAGACACACAACGCGAGGGGTTCTTCGTCTTTTACCCGTTTCACGACCCATTCACCAGTGAAAGGGTTACATTCCTGATGGACCGATAGTTTTCGAACACACGTTCGAGTGTGACACAAAAAATGAGGATCGCAGTCGTTGTCGCTTACGCAAGGCATCGTCGAACGAGTAAGGTCGTTGCCAGGTGGGAAAGGAGGAATTGGAATGATTTCCAACGAATCACCTGCGTCGTCGCGAAGGAGGAGATGATTTTTTCGGACGGTGTATGCGATCAAGACGAGGTAAACGCAGAGTAAGAGAATCCAAAAAAGGAACTCCATGCTTTATTAGAAGAGACTAGGAGAAGAGAAAAAAAACTGATCAGTAAATGCGAATGAACTGAACGCGATCGTCTTTGAAGCGAAATCCAAACTTCAAATCGCACACGTTTCGTTCTCGGAGTACTTTAATGTAGTGATATTTCGCAGCTGGATTTTTTATGCGGAGTAAGTAATTTTCGACGGATTCCATGTTTCGCTATTTTCTTACTTTAGTTAGTTGTTGGGGGAAAAAAAAAAGTCAAGAAACTCATGTTCGTAGAACCCAGTAGAATCGCGCATCCGGTTCGAGAACGCTTTTCACATGTTTCGGAAATCGAAAAATGTGGGGACACGAATTTAGTTTACAGGATGTTATTCGTGACCGAAGATCGGGACCAAAACGCCACAGTGGTTTCCCTTCTATGTTGTCCGAGAATCCCCGTGTGTTATTTTTCGGACATGTTCTATTTGTATTTCGACGCGAAACCAGACGAGTTCACGATGACCGGATCCAATTTATCGTTGAAAGTGCCACGATCCTTGGGCAGTACCGGAATGAATTGGTTGGTCGGAAAACCCTTTAGACCCGTCAAAGCGTTTCATTACAAACGGGATAGCATCGGTAGAGAAAGTTGCGAAATTTTTCTGTCTCGGGCCAAAAATTCGTGCAGTTTTTATGCCGTGGGTAGCGAAGGTACGTTCTTTATTTCCCGATCAGATACACAAAGGCAATCGAATTGAATTACGATTCGAAAGCCATGTTAATGGGAGAATCGTTACTATATTGTCACAGACATTTGCGTAGTCGATGAAGGTTAGTACTTTTTTCGCTACAACGCGTGTACGCAAAAAATGATTGAAATCAACTATCGTGGGAAAAAAAAATAAGGGTTAGTATTCGGTTTTATTTACGAGAAATGAAGTGATGGTTTCAATAACTTTGTTTAATTCAGAGTCCTTCACATCAATTTTTTTGTACGGTTTCACGTGAATGCGTAAATCGTAGCGATCGTCCATGTTTTCAGCCGCGCGATCGTCAATCCCGATAAGTACAATGTTCCGTTCGTACAAGGTTCGAACGTGATCGGAAGCTTTCGTATATCCGTACAATCTGGTAGATTTTTCGCACTGCGTTCTTCCGAAAACTTTGTAAAAATGAGAATTCACGTCCGCGAACGAAGAAGACACGATTCTTCCCACGTATTCGTCGCTTCCCATACTCCATAGAACGATGTTTATACCAACCAATCTCAAGAAGTTAACCAAGAATTCCATTTTGAGGCGAACATGGAACAGCTGTTTGTCATAAAATCCAAGAGTGTTATCCAAGTCCAAAACGCAAACGGCATGCATTCTTTTTAATTCTTAGGTAAACTTGACTCATTCTAAATCCAAAACGCAAACGCTACGCATTCTTTGGTGAACTTGTAAACTTAAATCACACGACAAAAACATTTATTTAAAAAAAAAAAAAAAATTTTTTTTTAAATAAATGTTTGTTGTTTGAGATTTCCGTAGAATGATTTTTTGGATGGTTTTTTTTTGTTCGTTTCTTTCAGTTAAAAAAAGTAGAAATGAGAACTACGAGCCGTAAGAAAGAAAAGCGCTCACATCGTTTGGATAAAACTGGCGTCGTTTCTAGCGGCACCATCATCAGACACGTTGCGAGAGACCACTTTCGTTATTCTCCTTCGAAGTGTCCGTGGCATTTCGGACAAGCGTGCCTCTTGATCTTAAATAACTTCGACGAGAGAAAATTTCACGCATTGTTTGCGGACGAAGCGGTCGTCTGGAAATCTTACAGCTTGTCCGGTTCGTGCGATATTCCGGACGGTTTCCACGACATGATCGTCCTTTGTCGTGAATTCGGTCCGGAATACGTCCTGGAATTCGATTATCATTTTCGCGATCGGTCCGGCGTCACGATCGGCGTCTTTAAACTGAATTCGGAACTCTACCGTCCAAACATCATTAAACCTTTTCATTTCGCGGAATCCTTCTACACGATGACCGTGCTTTTTTGCGCGGTGTGCAGAAGATTCGGAGGGAACGCGCCCGTCCTGAAAGGCATGTCGTTCGTCTACACGGAAAGACATCCCGTTCTCGCTAGCGTCGGAAACACCTCCGGACGCGAAAACATCCTTTTGCGGGAACACGTGAACGAGAAAAAATGGTCACGTTTTCTCTTGAAACGGACGTCCTTAGAGGTTGTTCGCTATCTCCGTTTAATCCATCCCGCATTTTTCAAAAAGAAGGTGTCTCCCGGTTCCACTTGCATTCTGGAGGAAATCGTGGAATTTTCGGACGAAGCGCACGCTCTTATTTGTAAGAACCGTAAGACTAACTTGGCCACTGTCCTGGGTAAGTTCGTTCACCTGACGACATCCGAAAAGATCCGAGGAACCGTTCGTGCGTGGCTCCGTGATCTAGAAGAACGGCTACTGGAACGCAAATCCCGTAGTTGATTCGCTCGAGAGGAAACTGCATGTCGCTGGCAACGCATTCCAGTCGTCAAATGGAATGGGAAGGAAATTCAGAAAATTGGACGCTTGCTTTCGCAAATGAATCATCGTCAGAACGTTTTTTTAAACCAAGTGCAACAACCACATTTTCAAGAAAAATCATTGCAGTGAAGATTACCGAACGTCGATGTTGGACTTAAAAGACTTGACTACTCAAAAAATATGAGTCCAGCGTAGATCATAAACACCATGAAAAAAAAATTATATATATATATATATATATATATATATATATATATATATATATATATATATATATATATATATATATATATATATATATATATATATATATATATATATATATATATATATATATATATATATATATATATATATATATATATATATATATATATTTTTTTTTTTTTTTTTTTCATGGTGTTTATGAACTTTGTTCTCGTTCGATTTTTTTATGAAAGTAAAGCGTCATGAATCAGTCTTACAAAGACGTCGTTTTGGAACTATTACCAAAACGCCAGTACCCGGCACTACTTGATCATGTTATTTTAGATGTTCATTACAAAATCATCGACCCGCGAAAGACCGATTGCGACAGCGTAAAAATGTACGACGTCGAGATTCACTATCCGGAAGTGGTTTACGAATTAGAAAACGAACCGTTCGGTCTCGTGTTTCTTTTCGGTTGCGACGGCAGACATTTTTTCGTTCACAAGATGCGTTGGGAAAAACTGAGGTTGAACGAATACGAAACGAAATGTATTCGCGTGCGATTGAATCGAAACGTTGTCGAACGGCACCTAAAAATGCAACGCACGACATTCGAAATGGAAATCGAAGCGTTCATTTCCAAGTTGAATGCCGATATTCCCAAAATAAGAGAGTTAATCAATTTGGGCTTTTATTCCAGTACGAAGTGTTGGCCACAGCATCTACGCATGTGGGTCGGTCCTTATCATACTTTTAGCATTCGACCCAACTATTTGGAGAATCCTTCGCGAAAGGAGGATCCTTTTTTCCGTTATTTCAAAAATCACTTATCTCTCGGTACGAGTAAATCGCCTCTGATTTCGACGTCTCGATCGACTGCGTATTACTCGACACAATGGAAAGCAATTGTTCCCCTGGCTTACAATCCCTTAGAAAATCCGATCATCGCAATTTCCTGAAAGCAATGTTTCCGTAGAAATGAATTCTAAAAAAATCGGATTCTTTCATGTACATGTGGGTATCGTAATGAGCGTGACTATACATGTCGTACACGTCCAGGTGGCTTAATGCGTGTAGGGTAAATACGAATAACAATTGCCACACGCTCATCGTCTTGAAATAACCCGCCGGATAGACGGTAGAGGAACAGTCCGTCGTCATCATGTTTACCGTTCCACGCGCGTTATCCACGAGCATTTGGTTGTTGTTATTGACGGAACTGAGGTATTGTTGCGTCAGTTTACGGAATTCGTAGACATTAAAAATGACGTAGGCAGAGGTTTTTCCTTCTACCGTCAAATTTTCTTTGAAGTAAATCTGAATGTACTCTTTGGGTCCGTTGGGTTCTTCGCAGTAATAGAAACTGAACTCGTATTTTTCTAGGGAATAGATGGGATTATCGAAAACGTGATTAAGGATGACGATCCATCGTTCGAATACATCGTGAAACCTTTTCAGATCGACACCGTCCCAATCTTTGACGACATTGTAACACGCTATCCACGCGTTCCTCCAAGCTTTAATCTTAGACGCTGATGGAGAAAATCGTGATTTCCTGCGATCTTCGTGTTCATCGACGCCACGGTTCATTCTTTGACTAATTCACCTTTCTCTTTCTTTCTCACTACCTCACATGTTTTCTAGCACAACAAAGTTAGTAAAATTAATTTGATGTACGGATAAAAAGTAACAAAGAAGAAAAAATGATTCGTTCCGTAGTAATTTACGTTCTCTTCCCGAGTAGCATCAACTCATCGGCCGATCATCGGCCGTTCATCGGAATCCGATCATACTTTGATCGGTCGATGATCGGCCGATGATCGGATTCCGATGAGTTTTCAATGGAAATTGCTCCAATATGTCTCATCGGCAATAGTAGAATCCGATCATCGGAATCCGATGAATTTTGCTCCCTATACCGATGAGATTTGGAGCAATATACGAGCAGTGCTGTTCCGAGGCGATGAATTTAGGATGAAAATACGATGAGAAGTAGTAACAACTGCGATATAGGGACAAGCAGGAGGAAAAAAAAATTAACAGTGGGAAGGGGGGTCCACCATCTTGGATGATCACGTGACCCTTCCGCCATCTTGAAAACTTTCAGGAGGGGTATTTTCGGATGACGTCATTTCGGACAATTATTTAATATATTTTATTTTTTATTAATAACTTGTTTATTTATTTTCAAATTTAACAACGTTTGATGAACGTGATTCATGAGTTCAATCTAAGTCGCTTTAGCCGGGAATCGAACCCTAGACCTCTGGAATACGAGATTTATATGCTAACCACTAGACAAGTAATGCCCTTTCCAAGGAGGAAAATAATAATAATGTATTAAATGGAAAACCATTTGTGGCGCCATCTATCGGGGGCCATGACAGATTTCTGAACATAAAGTGAGAATTTTATTCAGTGAATATACTTGTGGCGCCAGCTAGTGAAGAGTCGGAGTCGATCATTTTGCCCGCAAACCGAGTCGGAGTCGGTAATTTTGGGAGTCAAATTGAACGGAGTGGAATTGTTTTGGAGATAAAGAGAAATCATTCAAGAGTCGGAGTCTCATTTTGTTCGCAATTCCAGTGAGGTAATCGGGGTTGGAATCGTGGAGTTAAAGTTGAATTGATTTTGCAGCAAATCGGAGTAAACCTTTCCAAAATCCAGGAGTCGGATTCGGAGTCAAAGTCTCAGTCATTTTTCCTCCGATTCTCAACCCTGAATGTTGATCCGTATAGCCTTACGTTTGATCAATAGTCGGATATTCGAATAACAAAACTTATCCTATTTTAACAATTGGGAGATTTCCAAAAATTTTAGATTGGGAAAATTTTTATCGGAAAAATTAGGCGACCTACATTTTTTCAGATGAAATGTAACTCGGCAAATTTTCATCGGAAAATTTGATCGTTACGATCTCTTTTTCCGATGAAATGTAGCTCGGCAAATTTTCATCGGAAAATTAAACGATTATCCAAGTCCAACAAGTGATCGTTTCGTACTTGCAATCATTTTTTCTCCTTTGAAACTGATCTTTTTCGACTAGCCTGTTTTTTCGTTTCTTTCTCTTCGATGAGACGTTCTCGTAACCTTCTGTTTCGAGTGGAAATTTCTTGAACAAGATATTTACAAACAGATGCGATTTGGACGAATCATGCATTTTGTTTTTAAAAAATATTTTTAAAAAAAAATCAAGTTGGGAATTTTTTTATGAACAAAATACAGTTTCATGTCGATGTCGTTTTGTTTTTAAAAAATATAGGTTTTTCGTTTTTGTTTTAAAAAAATTTTAAAAGTCATTTTTTGTTTTTTAAACTTTTTTAAAAACAAAATGTTTGTCGTGTGCAACATCAATTTGTTTTAAAAAATATTTTTATGAACAAAATTTTCGTCGTCCGTTCTATCGGTTTGTTTTTTAAAATTTTATAGAAAAATGTTGATTAAAACAGTTAGCAATTTG
The DNA here is from genome assembly GCF_026930045.1 of Uloborus diversus. Lineage (NCBI taxonomy): Eukaryota > Metazoa > Arthropoda > Arachnida > Araneae > Uloboridae > Uloborus > Uloborus diversus. Next base: position 89,185,457 of record NC_072733.1, on the reverse strand, counting down.
ATGTCCAAAAGTGGATCGAAGTAGGAAAAAAACGTCTGAAGGATCGCGACTCGCAAAGAAGGAATTCAGGAGAAACATCAACGGTAATCGTTCTTACTTTCCATGTTATCGATGACGTATTTTAATCTCAATTTTTTAACTCGGTTTTCAAACGATTCGTCGCAATTGATATCGTTTTTGCTCGTGACGTATGCTGACGCGGCTATCACAAGAGTGATAACGAACAGACAGTACAAATTAATGCTGTGAAGATATTGTCGGATCAGGAAGTAGTGTGACCCGAAAATCGATTGCAGAAACTTCTCGTAATACATGATCTCAATTAGTAGTAGACTTTGTTTCTTGCTTGCATTTGAGGCACTTGAAAGAAAAAAAGACTAGTGCGAATTATTACTATTCGATGTGCGTAACAAAAGATTGGTCGAAGAAAAGACTAAGTTCTAATGAAAAATTTTTTAATCGTGCGATCAAAAAAAAAAAAAATTTTTTTTTTTTTTTTTTTTTTTTTTTGAGTGATTACTTGATCTTGGATTTTGAGTTCCGCATTCTTTTCAGAAAAATTAATTTTTTTTCCTTTAGTGAAATTCTCTGCAATTTTGAAAAAAAAGTAAAGTAGAGTGTGCGAAATGAATATTCAACGGTACGCCTCGCTTTACGAAAAGTTTCACGATTCAATTCATTCCGACGTCCAACAGGATATCATCGTTCTCCCTTTCGATCAAGTCGATTGGGAAAAATCTGCCGTTTTAAGACTACGGTTCTTCAAACGCATTCTTCATCACGAAAGCAAACCTCTTGTCACAGCGTTAAAGTTCTTCCATAAAATCGAAGCTCCTTGTTCCGTGCTCCAACACGAAAAGTCTTGGACTCTGTTATTGGGAAACAAGAAAATCGTATTCCCATCCACGGCGGGAAAAACATTCTTACACGCGACTCCGTTCTTCGTCGAAGATCCGAACGTAGTCAGTTTCGTTCCGAATGTCACCGCTCTGTCCGAAAATATTTTCCTTTTCAAAGACATGATCTTGTATTTGGACGAAACGGATTTCCCGTATCCCGGAGGAAAGTATTTCGATGCTGTTCGAGGGAAATCGCGAGGAGGAGGACGACGATCGGAATTTCACCGTTTCGTGGTCGACGACGACGACGACGAAGAGACCGAATCCCCCGTCTCCATCGACTCTGCTTTCTCTCGAGCGGGACACCTCAGATCCAAGAAATTCTCGCTTCTTTCGCGAGTCACAGAGACATCATCGTAAAACAGTACGTGACGAAAGCGTCCAGGGCTCGCTTTCGCGTCTTGCCCATGAATCCCGTTCCGTACCCCATCGCGTTCGTCGAGAGTTACATGAAAAGTGTTGGTAACGTTCATAAGCAGTTATGTTACCGGAACCCGCAGTTTTTACTGCAAGATATTTTATCCTCTTATCGCGGATCTTACGAAGATCTCGGTCTCATCTTGGAGTTTCCCGTGCGAATCCACCACGAGTACGCGGCGAAACACGATAGGTTCCATCGCGAAGACCGTTCTAGGCGATACGTCGCTCTGGCCATCAACGGCCACGAGCCCAAACGCGTCCTGCATGTTCGAGAACCGTACGAACGTTTCGAAGAGTACGAGTACGTACCCCCCGTTCAAAGGAACTGGGTCTATTACGATTCGCCCAAGACCCTGGAACGAGTCGTCTTGGATGACGCCATCATCGGGTTCTGTTATCGCGGTGCCTTTTTTTGTCTCAGTTATCCCATGATAAACGCTGTTCCGCTGTTCTCCAGAGAAAATACCGAATGTCTCACGAAACATAAGACCGTTCCCTTCGACGTTTTCGACGATCCTGAAATAACCGTCATGGATACGTTTACCATCAACTGTTCGACGACGTTGCATCGCGTCAAACACAGACGTATCCGCTATAGCCTCTGGTGCGTCACCGACGCGAAGAAGGACGCGATGAATTCGAGTTCTTACGCGAAACGATCCTCGGCTCCTTTCTTGGTACGAGAATGGTTGAGGTTGGTCGAGAAAAAGACGGATCGTCTTTTCGGTGGCGAATTGAACGTCGTGAAACTCGCCCTGACACTCGCCAACCATAAAATTTGCTATTCGTCCAGGATGAGCGAAACGCGTGACGTTGTTTTCGAAAGCGGGAAAGAACTTGTCTTTTTACTGGATGCTCCCATCATCAAACATATTAATATCGTAAAAATACACGTGAAGGAAAACAAAACGCAAGACTCCTGCTGCATCATTTAAAGAGAGAGGAAATGTTTCACGAAGCAACGAACCTGTCGGGTGCGGCAATAAGGTAATCATGGTATTTATTGCACCGTACTAAATGGTCCACTGCTAACCAAGTCAAGTGCGGATTCACTAACAAAACAAAAAAGTAGAGCAATTCGATTCGTGTGATTTGGAATAAATCCGACGATTTTTTACCGAAATCAAGAGCGATTTTATTTATCTCGTGAACGATTTCGTCGTAATGAAGGGGATCTATGACCAATTCTCCGTTGAATTGCAAACGCAGGGGAGTGTAAAGTGGTTTAGAATTCAAGAAATATAAGTAACCCAACGTTTCCTTCTCTCGCAGCAAGGCAGAAATATATTTTTGCGCCTCCGTGGCGAGTTGACAGACCAAATGCAATGTGACTAGGCTGACGAACGGAGCGAATTTATGTAACTTTACAAAACCATGAAACTGTAACTTGTTTCGAAATTCCTTCTCGATCAAGTAATCCACGGGTAATTTGGCTTTCGTGACGTCCATGTTTTTACGTTTCTTTCTTTTCTTTCTCACCTTCATGATAATTTTATCACGAACCCAACGAAAATGACGACCAGCACCCCGATCACGATGTGTTTCAGATACGGAATGGAGGAAAGTAAATTCAGCAAGAGAGAAAAGAAGGAACTCGTGGTATTAGAAGCGAAATGCGATAGGGCTTTTCCCACGGTGGGTTGACGACACTTTAATTCTTGGTTTGGTGCACACACATGATCGTTACACAAACATATTTGGCAGCAACCCGGATCGTTTTCGTTGTCGTACTGGTCGCACACGGATTCGATGGCTGCGGGGAAAAGATTCTCGTCGCAGAACGGGACACCCGTGGGATCTTTCCGACAACAGCTGAGATTCCGCACCTTACATTTCACGTTGCCATTTTCGTACAGGAAACATCCCGAATTATCCTCAATGTATCGGTTAATATAATGCGATCCGACTCCCGCGGTCGTAGCGATACCTGCCACTACTAGGCCCTTTTTACTGAAGACGTGTTTCACGACGTTTTTCAGGGTCTTATTAGTCGTTATGTGCGCAGTCACTCTTTTGGATCCCTTCACGAATTTATTGAACGATTTAAATCGATCGGCCACTTTGGTAGATTTCACGAAAAACTTCATTCTCGACCTTTTTTTCTACTTATTTCTTTGACCAACGAAAAACAAAAAAAGTACGCATTCGTTCCGAAGTAGAAAGATAAAGAAGATGAGCAAATACAATTGCATCTTTCAAACCGAGCGCTTAAAGTGCAAAAACGATTTCATACCAACCTTCGATAAAATAATCTGCACGGAACACTTGTCGGAAATTTTCGGACTAGCTCCCCGATACATTGAATTAGAAAGCGAGTACGAAGACGTCACCATAGGTCCCATGCTAGCCGTGGCACGACGTTACAGTTTCAAACAGGATACGGTCGTTCTACCCGAAAGAAAGTTTCTCGATAAAGTGTTTCGATCCGAATCGGTGGACATGCAACCGACGGACAAGAAGTATAAGTTGAATAAATGATTAGAAATGTTCGTGAATCAACTCAAAGATTCCATTCGACAGGGAAACTTCGTTCCGGATAAGCGGTACCAGTACGAAGTCTTGAGAAACTTGAGCGTAGCAAACGTCGATGATATTAGTTTGAACGTGAAAGAATGCGATGAACAGAATTGGGTTACGTTTCGCAGCATGTTGAAACAAAGATTTTCCGATCTCAACATCAGGATACAGGAATCGAACATGTTTAAACAAATAAAAGAGCTAACACTAATATCGGCAGATGCAATCGATGCCGTTTCGATTAATGATTTATCACTCTTTTTTGCTCCCATGATCGTTAACGTATTCCCGGATGTTCATAAATCGTTTTTCAAAGGATACGCGACAAATTTCTTGGAAAATAATCTGACTTACAAGAAAGGGATTGGTCTCGTCACGACTTCTGCACTGATGTCCCCCATGCCACTCATTATTACCGGAGATCAGCAAGGAACACACTTTTACTACAAAACCAAAGTCCTGAAATCGTACGCAGATACAAAACAGATAGCAAAACGTAAGAGAGAACTACCTGATCAATGCCCCATAAACGACGTCCTGAGAAAATCCGGGAAAGAAGCATGCAGCTAATAATCAGATCACCGGAACTCGAAGGTAGAATCTTTAAACAACTTACATTTTACCAATCATCTTAACGCAGTGATGATGCCATTTAAACTTTATGATTAAAAAAAATGACTAAGTCCAGCATTTGTGAAATAAACGAAGATTCAAATCTCCAACAAACACTTAAACACTTGAGGAAAAAAATTTTTTTTTTTTTTTTTGAGGTTTATGGATTGAAGATTTGATTAGGAATGAGATAATAAGATTCAGAAAAATGGACTTGTCTTTTTTGGAAATCATCAACGGTAAATGACGACGATCGCTTTCTTTTGAGTTTGTGACTTTTTTTCAAGCCAAGTGTTTTTTTCTTAAAACAACTTACATTTTTACCAATCATCTTAACGTAGTGATGTTCGCATTTAAAACTTAAAAAATGACTAAGTCCAGCAATTGTGAAATAAACGAAGATTCAAATCCCCAACAAACATGCAAGGAAAAAAAAAAAATATATATATATATATATATATATATATATATATATATATATATTTTTTTTTTTTTTTTTGTATGTTAGTTGGAGATTTGAATTTTCGTTTATTTCAGAAATGCTGGACTTTGTCATTCTTTAAAAAAGCGCGTTCTTTAAAAAAAAGTAATGGATGTAAATACGCTAAAATTACTCGAACGAACCTATTTTCTCAAAGAAGATCATCCGGAATTGGCACACGTGAAAAAAATGTGTTCCCCCTACGTCGAATGTAGGATCGATACTTTATTGAGAACCCCCAAACACGATGCAAATAACGCCATCGATGTTTCGATCTTCAGAGGAAATTTTAGGGATGCTTCCGATTCGAAGTCGCGCATGGATCAGACGGTCGCTCACTATCTCCTTTTTCTCGCGAATAACATACCCTACCAAAAGTTTTTGAGGACGATCGTTAGTCCGGGGTCTTGGGAAGGGGAATACTGCTATATTCAACTATTTAAATTGGTGACGTACGCAGTTTTTACCGTCCTTTACAACGTCCAATGGAAAGCGTCTCATTTTTTCGATTTGGATGTGTTGGTGTCCCAACTGATGTTGGGAAAAGGTCACGCCCTACGTGATTCGCAAACAAACTCGGATTAAATTGGTCCGAAGACTGCAAAGCTTTCACGGTTTATCCTTACTTCGAATATCAAAATAACCGTCATTTCGGTCCTTACGTCTGGCGAATGATGCATTGGATGGCAGAAGGTGTGAACTTTCGCAAAAACGACGCTGATGCGAGGGATACTTGGAAGGTATTCGTTTTAAAATCGATGTATCGAACCCTGCAATGCGGTATATGCATGCATCATTACAAAGTGACGGTCGAAGGAGACCATTTTCAAAAACGACTATCCGATACGGAAAACTACCCGCGAGTTTGGCTCGACTTCCATAACATCGTAAATAAAATATGTGGTCAGCCGGATTATCCCGAAACGGAATTTGAGAAAGATCGCGAATACATGCTGAGAACCATCACACATTTAAAAAAAAAAAAAAAAAAAAAATTTTTTTTTTTCGCCGTAGCCGGATTTGAGCGATCGTTTTTTCCCGTCTTCCGGCGAATGTTTAATTTTTTAAGACAACCACGAAATCGGCTGTAAGTTTAATCACTCATGTAGATCAAAAATCCCAATGTGAACATGCACACCACGTTACCGATGGTAGGTGTGATAAGGTAGTACTTGTTGTCTCTCCAGTACTTCGATGCTTCCAATCCTTTCTTGTCGGCTTTCGAAGCATCAGCTGAATTCCAGGTAAATTCTGTAGCTCCCGCCAATTCGTAGATTTTCCAGCTGAATACGATTACCGAAACCAGTAACAGAATCGAAATGAGTAACAAAAGAATTGTTTTAAAATTGAACCTCATGTTTTCACCTTCTACTTTACTTGATTACACGAGGAATCCGAATGCGATCATACATGCAAAGAGCAAGAAGATCAACCACGGAGACATGGACGATAGAACTTTTTCCTTTCGTCTACGCGTCTCGATTTGTGTCGCGAGATGTTGATTGAGCTGAAGATTGGTTGGATACGGATGTCCGTAACGATCTTTAGCCACGATTTTTTTCCGTGTCTATCTAGCGCATAGTATTCCCTGAGATGAACCATGCTGTTTCGACCGCACTTTATTAGAAAAAAAATAGCGCTCACTGAAAGAGAATCGTGATTTGCTCGGACGTTCTCGGATAAGACTGTCCGCCGTAGCGATCGTACGCGTAATCGGTGGATCCGTCCGCTCTTGTTTTCATGACCTCTTTACGACCGTCCCATAAGTAGAATTCGTCGCCTTCTTTCGTTTTGGGGTAAAATTCGTCCCCTTTGTCTTCGTCCTTTTCTCCGTCGAGTCGTTTCACGCCCTCCATGCGAATCGCGTAGTAAGGCTGCGCGCCTCTCTTTGCTAATATTTCGTTCCCATTTCTGTCTCTGGCATAATACTGATTTCTCTTTGCATCGAACGCGTACATTTCGCAACCCGTTTCATCTTTGAAGTAAGTTTCGTCTCCGAATTCGTTCTTCTCGTAGATCGGACGCCCTTCCGTGTAATCGAACAAATGTTTTTTTCTTCCCGAAACGAATACGAATCGCTCTTCTCCGTCGGCCGTACGAAAAGGGTATTCTACGACGTGATTATTTTCGTCGAGGCGTTTCGCGTAATACGCTTCCGATGCCTCGTCGACCGCGGGATATTCGTTTCCGTCCTTATTTTTCGCATACGTTTGGTTTCCCGTTTCGGTTTCCGGGTAAATCTGTTTGTTACCGAACTTTGCATAAATCTGCGAGCCGTCTTCTCTCGTGATGAAAACGGGATTTCCTTGCGTATCGCGAGGGTAATACGGAATTCCGTCGGCTGTTTTGGCGTAGAATTTAACGAATTTCCCCGTCACTTTCCTTCGTCGAGCGAAGCCGTCGTCGGTGTGATCCGGAGTCTCTTCCGATGCGGGCACCGAAGCGTTTTGAACGTCCCCATTTTTCAGTTTCTTAGACTTCGGTGGTGACATCTTTAGTTCTCCCTTTTTTTAAGAAAAAGATCGGAAGAAAAAAAAAACACCACTGTCGGTAAGAAAAAAAACGTTAGCGTCATTTCAACGCATAAGAAAAGAAAAACATGTACCTGTTCGTAATGGTGTTCTTGCTCTTCAGCTTCTGGAATACGCGCGTTTTTAGACTCTTCAAAAAGATTACTTACAAGACACTGTACCACGATTAGCAACCGAGTAAGGAACAAATCGAATACAAAGTCAGAACCAATGGATACCTTAGTTTTAGCTAGCATGGGTATATCTCTTGCGTATAACTTCTTCGTCGTGGGAATCGCTCTATTGATCACGAGAAGTTTTACGATTTTATTGCTCGCAATCATCAGCGTCGTTTTAGTCATTATCTTGATGTTCGCGTTCGTCCGGCAAAATATCGCGTTGAACGCTTTCGAAGGCATGCTAGCCGTCAAGTTTTCGGAGCAAAAGATTAGTGACTTGTATTGCAAAGCGAGAGATTTTCTACCGTCCTGGATGACCTGATGGTAATATCTTGAAGGGACCGCGTGCGCCAAAGAATGGAACGACCTATCGGCAATGCGTTCGACGAATCGGAAAGAAACGGATGATGACGGAAGTTCTAAAAAAATCAAACGGTAAATTAAAGGGACCACATGCACCGAACGACCTATCGACAACGCGTTCGACGAATCAGAAAGGATGCATGATGAGGGCAATACTAAAAAATCGAACGATAGCACTTACCTTGAATTCCTAGTCCGCAATCGAAAATTTCAAATGAAATTATCTGTGAATCTGGAGGACGATCAAAGTGTGAAAGAGTTGAGGCATGTTGTAAACTTTGACGATTGGGAAAAAAAAGTCGACTCGCTACCTGATTTGAAAATCCCGAAAACAGAGTAAAAACAGTGTCGAAATTGTACGGATTCGAGCGATCAAAGATGAGTTAAACTATGAAAAAAAAAAATTTTTTTTTTTTTTGAGGGTTTAAAATTTTTGAGACCCTTTTTTTTCTTGATGCTAGATTCCAATCATTTTTTTTTTTTTTTCATTTTAACCATTTGAAAATTTTCGCATGTTACATGATTAACTATTGCTATCATCCGGTAAGCGAACGGGTTCTTCGTACGGACCCAAATAATTTAATCTATCTCTCGATCTGTTTCGTCACCGTGGAATGTAAGGTTTGTAGTTCGTAAGGATTTGGTATTCGTTTGGATCCTGATCCTCGTTACCTTTATCCGGCCACGGAATGTATTTCTTCGTATTTTCGTCTCGGTAACGACACACCTGCAACACGCCTCGACACGCGCTGTTCGGGAATGATTTTAAGTTCTTGTCCAAGTCGTATTCCGGATAAAGAAATAAATCGCTCCGTCGTTTACGATCTAGAGCGGTGTTTCGCGGACGCACCTTGACTCTGTATCTCGTATTTTTACGTCCCTTTGGCCTCCCCACGCGCACAAACACTCGTTAGACACGCGACGAACGTCTTCTGTTTCCAATTCTTCTTCTCCTTCCGCTACTACTACTACTGCTACTACTACTGCTGCTGCTACTGCCATCGCTACTATCACTACTACTGCTACTACTTTGACTACTACCAGTACTACGACTACTGCTAGTTAGTGGATTCCGACTAGGGCGTTTATTTCTTCTATTGCTACGATTCACGCTACTCCGATCACTCTCGCTGCTACTGCTACTACCATTGCTAACGCTGTTCCTCCTTCGCCTCGTCATGTATTTACTCATGAAACGTTTAGCGTAGGTCTTCAAGTGGGGGTATTTTCGAACGGCGTCGTCCCAATCTTTTTTCGTAATACCGTTGATGAGTTTTTCGTTCAGTTCCTCGTAATAACGATGCGATTTGCCCGGAAAAAAGGTTCGCAACGCTGACAAATCAAATAACGCGTCGTGATACTTTTCGTTGGTGTTCACGTAATGAATGCGTTGGATCTTCGAAGTCTTGTATTCGCGTCCGATTTCTCTGCGGACGTAATCGATGGGTAAATATATGGGAGGGTTCATCCTTTATCATCCTTTTTTTTACCACTCATTTCAAGACGAGTGTCATGAGATTACAATTTTTGCAGAACTTGATTAACGAGGGCATTTCGTCGCGACATCGGGTTTGATGAACGTGGAACGAAATCGAAGGATTCGCACAGCAGGTGTTTGTTCGCATGCGCACGTTTTCTTTCCAGGTTTCGCATTCTTGGGCCGTAAACAAAGGTTTAATGTTTATCTTGGTTTTAATCGTCCTCGTTCTTTTTTATTGGTTCGTTTATTCGTACGAATACAAAACGCTGGACGATACGCCGGTACAGCACCGGTATGCTCCTTACGAGAAGCACGAGTTCAAAAAACTAAACCCTGACACCGACGTATACGACGTTCTTTTGATCGAAAACCACTCGGGCTCGTGGGTATTCGCCGTGGAAGATCGTTATTTTTTCAAGCGGTCGAAGATCTTGGAAAAAGGACCTTGTTACGATTACTTGGACCAACTGATTCCCGCCAAAGGGTTGTTCCTCTACGAATACTTATCGCGGGAAAAATTACGAAACGACGAACGGTCCGTACAATCCCAAGTGGATTTCGCCTTGCGAGAAGGGAATCGGTTTTATTTCAAGTGCGTCGACAAAGAAATCGAGTCGCTCTACGCTTGTCCGATGGGAACCGTTTTCGACTAGAAGGAATGCGTACCCGTCAATCTTTGTTTTAAGGATGCGACCACTCTCTTGTTTAAGCGCCGGAAACGTCGCCGAGTACGAAAAATGCGTGGCCCGTAAACCCCAAGAAAGAGTGTCCACCGGGAACCGTCTTCGCCTTCGATAAATGCGAATCCGAAACCTTTCAGAAATGCTCCAGGCCCTACGAAACCACGAAATTCGATTCCAAGTCTTACATTCAGTGCGACGCGTTCATCCGCCCAGTCCTCGTTCCTTGTCCGACGGGATACAAGATTTTCGGGGAGGCACCCCTATGCGAGAGAGACGTTTGCGAGGGAAAACGGGACGGTTCGTTGGTCGCGTTGCCACCCGTGACCGATCGCGTGTTCGAGTACTCGGAAGGATACGCGCTCTGCGAGAACGGCCGAGTGCAAGCGGAAACGAAATGTCCGGTGGAATGGGACTTTTCTTCGGCTCCCCTCGAAGAGAATCTCGAAATGTTACCGATGGTTTACGATGATTCCGAGGGAAAATGCAGTATTCCGTCCCTTTGCCGAAACGTGAAAATGAACGATCCGTCGGCAATGGTCCATGCTCGAAAGTACGGTTCTTTGACGGAAACGTTCCGACGTTTTCATTTACTAGAAAAACAACTGGGTTACTTCTGCGACGGGCAAGGAAACAAAACTTCGCGCGATTTATTTCCGACGCTCTACGTGGCCAACGATTTTCGTACGACGGAAGCATGCGTCAGAAACACGGAAAAGATCTTTAACGCTCGAGATTTTTCGGATTACTACGACTGCAGGACGAAGAGCGTCGTGAAATGCAGTCCGAACACCTTTTTCGACGGAAAGACTTGCAAGTTACCAGATTTGTACGCGTTCACCCTGGACGGGAAACTGAATTTATTCAAGATGACGAACTTGGAATACGGATGGATTAAACCATCGCAGTACGCTCGCGAAAATCCGGTTTTGTGCGACTACAACAGCGAAGTTTATATCAAGAACTTCAACGTCTGTGCGAGCAAAGGTTGCGAAAAGTATCCCTTCCTGAAACAGATCAAATTTCCCATTTATCTCGAGGACGGAAGAGAAACCTGCAAGTTCATCGACGGTAAAATTCAACGACGAACGCGCCGAGTCAGAAACGGACTGAGGTTTAAGTTTTGGTCGCAAAAATTCACGAACAAAGTAGAGGCGCTCGACGACGCGTGTCTCGCCGGGACTCGTTTGGATTCTAATAATTACTACTTGAATTCGCTCTTGTACAAGACGTGTCTGAAACACCAACCTTTCGTATTTTGTCCTTCGGCTCTCACGGAAGGCATCGAAAAAACCCGGAACTACTACGTCTGCAAACTGAAAAACGAAACTTGGATTCTAATCATGGATCCCGGACGGACCGAAAGGTTCGGGAAAAATCGTTTGGCAAAAATAAAAACCGAAGAACACGACGATGTGTTTGTTGACGGAATCAACGTACGTTCGTCGTAGCATAAAGACGGCATTCCGATCGATCCGAGTCGCGACACCGTCATTCAAAGCGGTACTCGACCGCTCGAACTACATTTTCGCATGCTTTCCACGTATCCTCCCAGTGCCCACTATGACGAAAACAAACAACTCTCGAGGTATCCCTTCGAATCGCAAGCTCACGTAATGGCAGAAAACGGTGGTACGACATTATCGACGACCATCTTCGATCATGACATCGAAAACTTGGAATAAAGATGGACGACAAATTCTTAGTCAGGGCGTACTAGTCTACTCCACGTTTTATGTCAGTTTGATTTTATTGTCCGTTGCAGTGATTGCAAATCGATGAATATTTTTTTTCCTTGTATTTATGACATTTGCTTTGAGCGGGTACATGGCTTATCTCATCGCAAACAATTCCGAGTACGTGAAAAGCGCCGGTCAGCAGGTGGAGTCTTGGATCAAACTCATTTTTGGCAAAATGTCATCTGCAGTAGCAGTTGTGCGGGGAAAAACGTAAAGACACGTTTCCTTCCGCGCTTTTCGAATCGTATCACGTTACAATGAAAAAAAAGATAAGTTCCATTTTCTGAATTGACAAAGTTCAACATCGTTAAATTCGAGCTTTAAAAAAAAAATAAATAAATAAAATTTTTTTGCAGTTCTCTTTGAATGTGTTGGAGGTATCAATCTTCGTTTATTTTCGTAAATGCTGGACTTTGTCATTTTTTGAGTCGTAAAGCTTTAAATGCCAACATCTTCAACGCGTTAAGATGTTTTTTAAAATAAAGGTTGTTTGAAGGAAAAAAAAAACACTTGGTTTGAAAAAACGTGACAATCTCAAAAGAAAGCGATCGTCGTCATTTAACGTTGATGATTTCCAAAAAAAGACAATTTCAATTTTCTGAATCTCATTTCTAATTAAATCCTCAATTTCAAAAAATATATATATATATATATATATTTTTTTACAACATTTCTGGAGTCAGGATATTTTTTACTACCCTCAAGTCTTTCAGCATCAGCTAATGTTTTTCACAAGTGCCGTGGGACTCTAGCCACGACACGACTTTCAGCAAAAAACTGATATTGCGGTCTCCAGCCAAGTACACGTTCAATCCTTGACCCAACCACGTTTCTCGGTCTTTGTAGAGGGGAATCCAATGCCTGCATACTTGTCGGCACGTATCCATGAAACTCGTCGCTTGATAGGAACCAATCATGGGTGACACGTACTTCACGAGAACGTAATTGTTACACATTTGGAAATAAACGCCGGTCGCCTTCGTTTCGTCTAGAGTGATTTCGCACGCGTAAAATTCGGGAGGATTCGGAGATAACGTTTCGCAGGCTCGCGATTTCTTCAGAATTGCGACCAACTTCTTGGCGTAGGACGCGCTCGGATGCTTTTTGACCAACCGCACGAAATGGCATACGATTTTTTCGTACACGAAAGAATGCCAAGCGTTCCAAGTACCAATATCGGTCGATTTTCGTTTGAAGAACCTGAAGAGCGACAGTGTTTCCAAGGAAATGTCTCCCATCCCGCAATTTTTCGACGCGTAATACAAGTCTTTGAGAGCTTTGAAGACGATGTTTTTCGGTAAGAACGTCATTCCGATCGGATCGTTGCGCGCGATGACGAAGAGCGTGTTTCCGCGATACCCGTAGTCGATCAAATCTTTGGGCAAAAATAAGTCTCGCAGTAAAATGTAACATTTTTTCACGGGATACAATTTCTAGTAACTCAGTACGTCCGGAACGCAATCGTACTTGGAATACTTGGAAACGACGACACACGGCTTCGTGACATTTTTAACGGAAAAATTAATGTCTTGGTCTACGTAGTAAACGGTGACCTTAAAACGAATCGCCATGAAAAAAACGTTATTCCACGTGTTTCCGAAAGCTTCGACGTAAGGGCCGAAATCTTTGCTTGAATACATGTTTGTTTCTCTTGGAGGACTCAGGAGGGAATCACGAGACTCCGTTAAACTCTTGTTTTAATACTCAACTTCGTGATCCGCTTCACTCGTTTCGGAAATCACACTCATTTCGTGTCCTTCCAACGCGTCCAATAGAGGCCGATAATTCAGGAGGTAGTAATTCCTCATCAGTTCGACGCAGCCGACGTTAGACGGCAGATCGTACTTGATTGCCTCTTTTGCCTGTTTGAGGTTTATTGCCAAGGACTTTCCCAAGCCGCAGGGGAGTGCGATGGTTAATTCGCGAACGACGTGAGAATGGTTACGCAAGACATCGTACGCGTTCAGTAACAAGAGGTAAGCTTCGTGGGCCGTTTCGGCATCTTTTAAATCGACGCAAACGTGTTGCTCGTAATCGTCGTCCTTTAGTCGAAGCCATCGCGTGCGATGGAACAATTCGGGTTTCAGAACGTCGTCCACGTTCGGATCGTGATCGAACGCATCGAGCCATCGCATTCTGGATTCCATTTTACGCAGGAACGCATCGTCGTACAACGAACCGCCGAAATGACGAGCACACACGTACGTATTTCTTCCCTTCGGAAACGAGAGATTCACGTGACTCGCGAAAACGAGGAGTCGTTCGCAATAATCGGGTTTACGAATCGTTTCGCCGAAACCGGGCTCGAGCCAAACGAGGACGTCGCAAGGCGTCGTGTCGCAGTCCTGATGAATGAAACAAAATTCTACCTTCAAACCTTCGTCCTCCAAACAACGCGCAACGTAATGTTCCACGACGCTCGGTTGTCTTCCCATGTTCCCAAAGACAATGACGATCGGTTCGAACCGTGAAAATATTTCCATTGCTTTGTTTCCCCCCCCCCCCCATTCTCCCTCGACGATCGACTCACGACGGGCATCTCGAATGCGGATCCATGTTCAGTTTCCCCTTACATTCGGCGACGTACTGATTGAACCAGTCTTCGAACTCGCGTTCGTCTTTACCAGTCGTTCTGTTAATGAAACGTCTCACGGCGTCTTCCCTCATGAATTTCCAGTAAGCGTATTTATTCAGTACGAGGTCTGACAGAGGAACCAACATCTGTAACGCTAAATCGGGAGCTTCGTATCCGAGACACCACGCGACGTCGTAACAGAAAAAATGAAGCTGGTCATCGACGTTTTGGAACGACGGATCCTGTAGTACGCACATGGAATAAGACGAAGAAAGATCTTCGCGGAACACCTTGTATTTGGGATAGATGATGTTGGCCCAACGATATTTTCGGTTTGGATCGGATGCCGGATTTTCAACGAGAATGATTTCTCCCATGTACTTTATTACGCAAGATGCGGTATGAAAAAGAAAGTAATGAAATGTCGTATATAAAAAAATATAAAAAATGGTGCCAAGAACTCGAAATGAGCAAAAGAGACGACGAAACCTTAAAAGAGTACGCCGAGTTTTTATCAAAAGATCGCACACCTTCTTACGTACGTAATGCCTTCAACGAAATCAAGAAACATTTCTTTCCCGATCGAACCGACTTGAAATGGAAACAAGAGGAAAAAAGCGGCAATGCATTGAATGTGTGACGAAAAGACCGGTTATTTACTCGGGAACACATGGAGAAAATTAGGAAAACGAGTTTCAAGACGTACGAATTCGATGAGCTCTCACTTTTTACTTGCTTGCTCTTAGAAACGGATTCGAAGCCAATGCATTTACTTTCCAAAAATTTTGAGGTTCCAAAGACGTCGGAAGTTGCGTATCGTAAACAACTGTTTCTATTCGTGGCTGGTTTACCAAAACCAGTGTTTAAAAAATCGCATCAATCTTACTTGGGTAAATTCAAACGGAGAATGAAACAATTGCTCGATTTAGATGGCGGTACATTCGAAGTGTTGATTCGATCGAAAGAGGAATTTGAGAGGGAATCTACGGTGCCAAAACGAATGTAAAATTTCATGACTCAAAAAAAAAAAAAATTTCCTTCCTATAAAATTGTTAAAGCTGGATGAGTAGGCTTGAAGAAAAGAATGAAACTAAAATGTCTCCACGAATCATAAATCGCAAACGTGAATTAAATCGTTCGGCTTACATGTTACGACGAAAACGGTACGCTGAAGTTTCCCTAAAATGTAACAAGTGTTGTGACAAAGACTGTTCGATGGTTCTCGTGAAAGACATGGGCCAACACGTTAAGAAATACCATCGAAGCCGAAACGAAAAAGACTACTGTCTCTGGTGCGGAATGAAATTCAAACGAAGCGGATTAGAATGTAACTCTAATCACGCTTCGCAGTGTCTGCTAAAGAAAATAGAAGAGCGTAAGATAAATCCCGACTCGACGGAGGTTAAACGTGGCAATCGCATAGACCCCGTTGCTGACACCAGGACCGCGGAAAAACAGGAGAACGATGACGCCCTACGCGAATCGTGTTATCATCCGCAATCGGGAGAGATGAAACTCACTTGCCGAGCCAAACAAATGTGCGGTCGCTCGACGTTGGAGGGAAGGAAACATTTTTACGCCATCGATGACTTGACGAAAAGTTTCGAGGATTGGAAGAGAAATTCTGCGACTTTCGGTAAATCCATTCTGAACGAAGAGTCCGGACTCGGATACGACGCCGAATTCGTCATGCGACACTACGAGGAACTCGAAAACGCCACGTGGTACCATTTACTGATTCGGGCCATCGCATTCGAGTCCTTCTTTTCGGTTTTCTCGGGGAATCGGAAAAACGTCGTCGTCTTGCCTTGGTCTTGTCTGTGCGATTCCTTGGGCGAGGCAGAGACGCCGGAACTCGTCCAGCATCACCACTTGATTTTGGTTTCGCTGGACGGTCACGAGAGTTTCATGAAACTCTATCAGAGTGTCCGGTACAATACCGAGCGCAACAAGAAGTACCAGAAATTAAAAACGTTCATTCGAATAAAGAGCGCGCTTCATTTGGCGAACGCGATCACGTACGTCTCCACTCCGAAATCGTCCTCCGATAGGTCGTTGGAATCTTTCGAAATGGTTAGATTCAAGTATTCGTCGGACGACGAGGAGAGCCAATTATCCGAAGACCGGCACCATTTTTACGTGCAGAGACCCGTCGTGTTTCATTCGACGTTATTTCTCTCTCTCTCTTGGTCGACGGGGGGTTACAGGCGTACATGCGCCAATGTATTCGGAACAAGCTCATCGACGGATGGCACTTGGTAAAGACACGCGACTCGCAACGGGAAGCGTGGATGGCTCTCGTGTCCGATGTTTGCGGTTCCGTGAAATGCTGCGTCTTTCCCTTGAGAAAGACCCTTGAACCCAACGATTTCGTTACGTTAAGGACGCCGGAAGACCGACGGAGAGAAATGAGCGCGGAAGGTAACATGCTCTTGCTCTCCGACGATTACGCGATGCGTTTGAAGGTCAATCCGTCGAACGAGTCTCTTTCCAGTTCGGAATGGATTCGGAGACAAGTCGAGATGGGTAACTGTTTTTTCGGCGCACTGGAGGGTAAAGTTTGGTACGAACTGAATTCCCGTCAGAAACAGATGGCCAATCTGAAGGAAAGAATCGAATACATGTCCGAGACTCGAGATACGGAGACGCAAAAGGAAATGATTCGGTTGAAACATGAAATCTGCGAATTAAAACTAAAAAACTCGTATCTGGAAGAGGAGCTTCGTGTTTTGAAAGACCCGACGACGACGATCACGAATTCGATGGAAGGTGGCGATGCGGAATCCAACGAAAGAGCTCGCGCGAAGATTTACTTGGAACGTTTTTTATTAACCCGGAAACGAGAATGGTCGATTTCCCCACGTTTACCCATCGTTTAGGAACAAACATCAGATTTTTTGTTGGCACAAAAACTACAAGTTTCAAATGTTTTCCGATGTTCCGTCGTTCATATAATCAAAAAAAAAAAATTTTTTTTTTGTAACTACTGGAGATTTTGAGTCGATTTTTTTCTAATGCTAAACTGCTGAACTTTCACTTTTTTTCAAGTCCGACCGATTGGTGAATTCACCTTTGAGTTTCGACTAGTAAGTAAACATGAAACAAAAATTCGGTTACGTCGAAGCAATAAAGTTGTTATGAGAAAGAAAGATAGTTACTACTCTTACGACGAGTACGAAAGGGCAAAATTTAGGAAAAACGCGAGCGAGACGCAAATTTACGCACGGAATCGTTCGGGATCTCAAGTTTATCCGAAAAGAGGATACCCCTTCGCACATTCGTTTCTGGACCAACCTTACTATGCCAAAAACGCATTCGGCGACGAGTTTTATCCCATGCGCAAAAAGATGTCTTGTGTCATCAAATCGAAAGGGTTAGGCGTCCCAAAGTTCGCCGAATATGCCGACGGAACACAGAGATACCCTTGCGATAAATCAAGCGGAGAGTATTATTTGGTGTATGATGACGTACCCATTCTCTGTCGACTCGGAAACGGGAACGCTTACTTTTGCAAAGACAAATTAGGACGGGAACTATTTCCTTGGAATTTCAGCACGGTTTCGGAAAAATTACTCCAACGACGTGACTCGGCCAAAAACATCGTATTTATTCGAGAAAGTGAGTTTTGTCCGCAAGTTTGTAACTGCAGTTTCAGAATTCCACTTTTTTCTTAAGACACGCTTTGCTTTCAGCGTAAAGTCTTTAAGTCTTTTTACGTTCAAATCTTTAAAAAAAAATTTTTTTTTTTTTTTTTGAGTGTTTGTTCAAGTTTTGAATCTTCGTTTATTTCGCCAATGCTAAACTTTGTCATTTTTTGAGTCGTAAAGTTTTAAATGCCAACATCTTCACTGCGTTAAGATGATTGGTAAAAATGTAAGTTGTTTTAAGAAAAAAAATCACTTGGCTTGAAAATAAGTCACAACTCAAAACAAAGCGATCGTCGTGATTTAACGTTCGTGATTTCTAAAATGAGACAAGTTCAATTTTCTGAATCTCATTCCTAATCAAATCTTTAAACTCTATCTCAAAAAAAAAAAAAAAATTTTTTTTTTTTTTTCATTTAATGGTTGGAATTGAATCTAGATTGTGAAGACCTGTCCTACTTGATCTAACGCGTTCATCATCAAGCTTTCCTTTCCATGAAGAGCTTCAATTTCTTTTTAACCACTTCCGCGAGACCTTCCTTCACGTCCATTTTTTCCAGATAAAGATCTCGCAGACCTTCGTATTCCTCGTCGGTCAGCGAAAATCGAGCCAATTCTTCGTCGATCGTTTTCCTTACTTGCTCTGATTGAGTGAACTGTCCGAAAACCTTCAAAAGTGTCGCGTACACTTTTCCCGAGTTATCCGTCTTAGTGTACATGTTGCGAACGCCTTTCACGTGTTTGAATCCGAACGAATTCTTTACGTCTTCGCCCGTCGCGTGTTTCAGGTTGGGGATGTATTTTTTTCACGGAAAAGGATGTTAATCCGTTGAATCCGTCCACGGCTAAAATTTTAAGAAGTTGAGGTACGTTGGGAGCTTTATCGATGACATTCTCGAGCTCCGCGTAAGTCAGTTCTTCGAAAGCGGCGAGTCGCTCACGAATTTCGTCTTCGATCCCGTGAGCAACGAACAAATCGGTCAGAAGTCCTGCCGTGGACGGATGAAGAAGGTATTTTTGTTTGAATGGCACACCTGTAATTCCAGAATATTTTACCAGCTTGACGAGGGCTCGTTTTTTGTAAGTGTCGTCACTTGTCAACTTTGATGTGAAAAAACGTTTTTTTTCAAATGCTACGAGGGTATTTAGTACGGATTCGTAAATATCTCTTTCTTCCTGATTCATGTTCGTTTATCTTTATTTGGCGATTTTAATTTTTGTATCGATAGGAATTTGATTCGTGAAAATTTTTTTTTTTTTTTTTTGAGAGAGAGATCGTGTTTTCGGTTTTCCATCAGACGAATAGGTTTTTGAGACAACCGCAAAATGGCGTACAAGCTGTGTTTTTGTGGCATGCAACGAACAAAACACACGTCAAACAAAAACGAAGCATTGGTTTTTTTGAGACGGTTCATTCAACCTCATTCCTTTCTCGTTGTACTTTTTCCAACTCCTCCTGCTTTATGACTTCTGCAACGAGTGGTCGTAAAAGTTGTGTTTCTAGGAATTCGAAATCTTCAAAAATTCCTTTCAGCATGATAGCTTTATCAACGTCCTCTTTGCACTGAGTGTGGTACGTGTTTATGTTTTCGTAGAGTCTATCTAATTTTTTTTCGAAATAAGCAATCTGTGCTGCCGGAAAAATACTCTGAATGGGTTTGCCGAAAATATTATTCTGCGTTGCGAGAATCATCGTATCGTACTTGTAAACCAACCGCTCGACGTTTTCGAGTTTGTTTTTCAAGTAACTGTACCTTCCTCCGGGTTTCTGGAAGTATTTCGCAACGATTGGCTTAAATAGCGTCCGTTTGAGAAGCGATGATTTTTCTAAAAGGTAAGCCAACTTATCCGTTCTCTCTACCAGAGACGGTGGCATTTCCTCTCGGAATTCGGCAATCATTTGTCTCAAACCTGTGATAGACCAATCGATGTAATTGAGATCGATGGTTGAATACAATTCCGTGACAGGACGACCGAATAAACTTCGTTTCTCATCGGAGAGCAACATGTTCTCGAAGACGTTCAGACGTTTTTCAATTTGAGCCACTTCCGCATACATTTTCTTTCTTCGTGAGAGTAAGTTCAGCTACCCCCCTTTCTTTTTATTTCTTCGATGGAAGAAACATAACCGAAAATTCGTCAAGAACAAAGAGGGAGTGCTGAAACATGTCTTGGTACGAAAACTCGTTATCGGTCTTCACGCTCGGCGAGAATATCGCCGCAGTCGCCTTTTCTCACGATCGCGCCGGCCACTTGAAATCCGCGTGCTTCAGATTTTCCCGCGACAGATACGCTCTCTTTGATTGCCTAGAGGATCCCTCATGGAAGACGAAATTAACCGAAGTTCTGACCGGAGTAACGGAGTTACACGTGGCTGGACGGGAATTACATTTCCCCTTCGAAGAAAACCGCGTCTATTACGATGTGCGTGGCGGTAGACTGAATTTTCCTTGCAGACGTTGCAACGGCAAAAATTGCTGCATTCTCAAAGCTTTCTTGACGTTTCGCCGAGCGAGTAGAAGACGCATGTACGTTTCGGTCGACGAAGCGCACGCGGCGCGAGACAGAAGTGGGAAGGGATCGGCTTTCGTGGAATAAAGATCATGTTTCGGGACCTCGTTCGTTCCATCATCGATTATGAGGCGAACACTAACCCCACGGCATCTCTGAATCTGTTGGAAACACTGAAACGGGAGATTCGAAAAGATCTGACGTCCGCATTCGAGTTGGCAGAACCCCTCATCGAGAAATATCCCGATCTCTACGACCGCAGTTCGACGTTTTTCGAATTCCTGACCACGTGTAGCGGCTGGTCGCCTTGTTTCGCACAAAGGGCCCCTCCTCGGGAGAACCAGACGCAATGCTCCAAGCGGGAATGCGAGGACGAAAAAAAATATTCGAAGGATGACGGAGAAAGACTGCGAAGAGAAATCGATTCGTTGACGAAATGTCGCGAGGAAGAGGGTAAGCGTTTCGAACGGGAGAAGACGATGCTCGAAACGAAACTCCGCGAAATGAGCGAATCCTACGCGCGGTGCGTGTCGGAAAACGAAGGCCTCCGACAAACGTTACGCGAATACGAAACGAACCATCTGAATTCGAACGCGATGTCTGCGAACGTTTGCCGGCTGCAATCGGACAATGCTTGTTACCTGAGAGAACGGGAGGCCTTCGGTCAAGAGATTGCGTCTTTGCAACGAGAAATCGAAGAGTACAGAAAAAAAACGACGACTTGGTACGCGGCATGGATCAGATCAAAAATCTCGCTCCGACCCTTCGTTAGCGGCGGGACTACCACAAGAACCCTTGCCTCCTTCTACGGCGAAAAATTACTTGGAATACTGCGTCGAAGAAGTCGAGGACACCGAAAAAATGCATGCGCGATTGAAAGACTCGGAATTCGAACTGCGAGAAACGCAAAGAAAACACGACGAACTGGAACTGAAACTCGAAAGGATGCGGAAAGAGAAACGAAACGACGAGTTAGAAATAACCAGACTCACGAAGGAGTCAAATGATTCGAAACGCGCAAAAGAAGAATGCGAGACGGAATCGAGGCATTTGAAATCTCGCAACGCCGATTTGGAACGGCAGAGGAACGAGTCGTCGAAGCAACTCGAGGATTTTCAGGCGAAACTCCGTCAAGTGGAGAAGCGACTGCGAGAAGTCACGGAGGAACGAGACGAATACGAAACGCGCTCGAGTTACGAAAAGGAAAAAATCCGCGATTCAAAGGAGGAAGATTCGAAGCGATGGTCGTTGTTGCGAAGCGATTACGAAGAACTCAAGACTAAGAACTTCGCACTCGAAAAGGAGAACCACTCGTATCGCGACTCGTGGAGGGAGCTATCGGAACAGAAGAAGGAATTAGAACGGATGCTCGAGAACCAGAGCAGAGAAATCGGTACGCTCCGAGCACAAAACGAGACGTTCGTTAAACTGCGGACGGAATTAAACCGAAAAACGGCCGAACTGGAAGCGCTGGAAAATGAACGACGGGACGCCGAAAAGAAATCGAAGGAATTTCTCGGCCGATTCAGGACCCTCGAACGCGAGCTGGAGAACGAAAGGAAAACGATTGAAAACCTGAATCGTCGATTGAGCGAAATGCGAGACGAAAAGAGCGGTTTTTTGCTGGAATTAGAGGAAAAAAATCAGAGAGAGATTAACGAACTCGAGAATGCGTTCAAAGAACGAAAGGCTTCGCTCTTGAAGACAAATCAGAATCTCTCGCAGTCCTTACGCGACGAAAAATCGAAAGCGAATCACTTTCGTAAGATGTTGAAGGAAATGACGCAAACAAATCTCGATCTGCAAGACAAGGAGAAAAAGACCCTTACGAAATTCAGCCAAGAAATAAAAGATGCTCGTACGAGATTCGAAGAATGCGAAGGAGAAAAGAAAAAATTGGAAACCCTGCTTCCGGACCTGAATCGAGAGATCCAACGCTTAACCGAATCAAATACCGAGCTAGAACGTTTAAAGAAACAGATTGAAACGAAATTCGAAGAGCTGAAAACGGACTGCGATAACGAGATCGAAGCGTTGAAAAAGCAAATCGAGCGTTTGATGCAGAAAAACGAAAATCTAGACCGCGAACTTCAGGAAACGAACGTTAGAGTGGAAGAACTCAATGCGGAATCGAACCGATGGAAAGGAGACTACGAAGAAGTTCGACAAAAATACGTCGCCGACGCTACAAGGTACGAAATACAACACGACGAATGGGTGAGGGACATGACGCTGTTAAAGAATAAGTCGGACGAATCGACGCGTCTCATGCAGCAGTTGCGATCGGAAAACGAAGAATTGCGTTTCCACTTACGGAATGAGAATCCGGATTCAGAAATGCGAAGGGTGAAGGAAGAAAATTCGAAAGTCTTAGATGTCCTCCAACGGGGCTTGAACGAAGCCGAATCGCAACTCGAAATCATCCAAGGTGAGAACACGCGGTTGTTGGTCTCTCTGAACGAAAACATAGGTAAGCGTTTGATGGCGGAGAAAGAAATTGAGGGTCATCTCAAGGAAACGAAACAGTTACGGGAAGAACTGACGAGACAGCAGCAAAATGCCTCACGGATGGCCGAAGAGTACGAAAATAGCATTCTGAAATTAAAGCGAGAAAACGACGACGAAAGTAAAAAGAACGAGTGTCGAGAAACGGTCGGGAAAGAAAAAGTTACCCAAACTGATCTTTTCAATTTTTATCACAACGAGTTATCTTTGCAAGTGGATGAAAAATTGACGAAGTTAGTAACTTCCGCGGAAGAAAAGAGTAGGAGTACCGTAAAAGAAGATATTTCGAAGAGATTGGCTTCCGTCTTAGAGAGAATGAGGGAAGATATCGAAGAAACATTTCGATTTTTTTCGGAAGGTTTTAGCATCGATGAAGGCGAATTCAACGAACTAGTCTATACTTGGCTGCGAGAGGTTCTGAGGTCGTTTGGCCCATCGGAATGCGGAGATTTTTACGATCGTTGTAAAAGGATTTATTTGAAAGGTAGAGAAGAAGTTAACTGGGAAACGAATTTTTTCGATTGGATCCGAGATAGGGAGGAAGAGTCAAAACGTGGTGCGTTTCGAGACAGATTTAAAAAACAAGGAAACGTTAAAAGCATTAAATCAATCAAAAGCGGAACAAGTGAAGGTACGTCTCTTTCGGCGGGAAACCAGGTAAGAAAACTAAATGCGTTGGCGAAGAAATTTGCCGTTTGCGAAGATAACCTGAAACAGCTAAGCGCATTGTTTTACGGAGTTTTTAAGCATCATTTCGATTTTGTTTGCAACGTTTTAAGTTCGAAGAATGACACCTATGCTCGACGATGGGAAAAGGAGAAACTCGAAAGAATGGAGGCAATCATCGATTCCGAAGCAAATCAGACGCGAAAACTTATGCTTGATTATTTCTGGACTGATATCCGAGCATTCCAAGGAGAAACGAAATTCGATTTTTACACGTTCGATCAAAACGAATACCTAGAGAAATTCCTTAAAGAAACCAAAACGTACTTAGATTCGCTAATGAAAACTATCCAGCAAACAAATTTGTCGGGAAAGAAAAGAAAAATAGAAGACGGGGAAAGAGATACTAGCAAAATAACTAAAAGCTCCGAACAAACTGAAACTCAGAAGCTAGCCAATAATGATGGAACGAGTTGAAAAACAAGGATTCCATGAAAACACCGTTTTTTTCCCACTGTCAGACTTTAGGTAAAAAATTTGACAAAGTTAAATTTAAGAAAAAAAATTTTTTTTTTTTTTCATCGTAAATTCAAGTTCGACTTTTTAGATGACTACGACTTTCCTTCTCGTTGTAACAGCATTTGTTAATAAGCTAAAAAGAATGACTACTACCAATACGATTGAGGCCACGAGTGAAAAATTTATTTGAAAAACGGGTTCGCAATCTAAGGCTCTCGAGGACCATCCATTTTTACCACACACCGCGGTGTAGTTTGCGTCTCTACATTTGAAGAGGACCTTTTCTCCTTCGACGTACAATGGTTTATCTGGAACCGCAATCGCGTTTTTCACGTCGTTTTTACAAAAGATTTCTTCGCAAGTCGGTTCTTCGCCATCCCACTGGCCGTCGATTTGACATCTTCTGGTTCCGGGGCCCGATAATCGAAAACCCTTGACGCACGAGTACGTGGCTAAGTCACTATCGTTCGCATCGTACTTGACGCTTCCGTTCAGAATGTCTGGTAAATCGAAGCACGGAACTTTTTTTACGCACGTGCCGTTTTTCCATTCGGCGACGCCGTTAACGACTTCGCATGTTACTCTAACGAATAACACTCTGTACTGATCGAGGCACTGGTATTCGAAAGACGTGCCAGGGTTGAAAGGGAGGTTTTAATGAGGCCAATAAGGCCGCGTCGAGGTTCAGGTAACCGTTTTGTATCATGGGAAAATCCGCACAAGCCATTTGCTTTTAAATTTGGAAATTTGGATCGTTTTCCTTTTTTATTCGTTCGCATACATTCCCACCAAATCTCGTAAAGGAATTCGAGTGACACGTTACTTTTTTCTTCGTTTTGAGTAAACCGGCTGAAAAAAAAAGTGTAGTACCCGAGACAAATTTCGCGTTCTCTCATTCATTGCGATGACGAGGAGAAATGAAAGATGAAATTTACATGATGAAAAGGAAAAAGAAATTACAAAAAAAAAAAAAAAAAAAACGAAAAACATGAAGGATTCCGATTCGTAAAACCTGATCAGAGCAAAGAATTTTGCCATTCTTCGAAATAATGAAATGGACGCGATCCGATTTCTCTACCGCCACCGTCATTCGCATAAGAAACAACAACAAAGTGAAGCATGGACGAATACGAAAAAATGTATTTCGAAGTAGTTAATAATTGACAGTTCTGGGACAACGGAGGCGTTGAGGCGTTAACGCCTCCGTCGATCCCCACCTCCGTCGATCCCGACCACCGCCCCCCGACCTTGGGGTTGCGCTGCCTCCCCCTCCCCACAACCGGGGCCGCCGCGAGAACCCGTAGAAGGTGATGAGGTTTTTTTCGCGCGCTTTTTTTTTTCGCGCATTTTTGGACTTAGAATATTTTGAACTTGTTGTCATGACAACCAGAGTTTTAGGATGGCAACTTTTAAGAACGTTCGTGGCGCCATCTATTGAGATTTTTTATTTCCAGACTTTGAATAATTTCGACGAATGGTTGTCAAGACAACCAAAGTTTCGCGAATTTAATTATTTTTATTTTACAGAGTGTTGGGAATCGAACACCCAAACTTTGAGTTAGCAAAAACGTATGCTAACCACTATGCTATATTTTCCATTACACTTTCAGTCTTAATGTGAATCTGTACCATGACAACGAATATTACAATTAAATTAATTTTTAAACCATCAGTTAATTCACTCTTTAGTACTAATCATGGCATGTCATTAACTGAATTTCAGCTCATAATTGAAACTATCATCATCATTATTATTATTTTTCATAATAACAAAGTTTTCACTTAAGTAAAGATTTATTTAAATACAACCCATTCGAGATTTTAGATTTATTTCAATGCTTTGTGGACTTGAAATATATTTTAAACTTTGATTTTCTTTTTCATGCATTTCAAACTTTATCATTTTTATTTTTTCTAACTTGTTCATACATTTTGAACTTTAACGTTTTTTCCTGTCATTTAGCACTTTGATTATTTTTTTTCACTATTTTAGCGTTTTTCAATTATTTTCAGTCTTTAACTATTTTCTTAGCCTTTTAGTCTTTAACTAATTTCAAGCATTTCAGACTTAAATTATTTTTTCGTGATTTCGATTTTTTTTTTAGTATATTTTAGAGTTTGATCATTTTCTCGCTTGTTTTTACTTTTTCGTTTTTTTTCCGATATTTTTAAACTTAGAAATTTTTCGCAATTAGTGACAGGAATCGAAACCTCAAATTTTTCGAAACGTTATCATGTCTTCAATTTTTGCAATCATGTCAAACTTGCAATCAATTTACTCGTAGTAGTAATTAACACTTATCATTAACAAATTTTCACGGATTTTAAAAATTAACTTAATTAATTTTTTCCAGTAAGCAAATTGCGCACTCAAGTTACATTCCAACACTGCATATACGCTTCAAGAGTTTCATTGAATTTATCACATTCCATTTAATTAACTCTAATAATTACTTTTTCATTAATACTTAACTTAATCATTTTATCATACATTTATTCCAGTTACAAAATTATGCTTAAAAGTTATTTATTTTTCTTAGCACAAGAGATATTAACATGTTCCTACTAAAATGCTTTTCACTCTAGTTTGAGTTTACTAAAATAGCAACTCATTTACGATTTAGATTCATTTAATCGTCTTTGATTCTTTTTCATTATTATTATTTTACATTATCACATACGTTATTATTTTTATACATTTATCCATTTAATTTTCCAAAATCTACAATCAATTTACTCTTTGTATTAATTAACACTTATCACTATCAAATATTTTCATGAATTTTAAAAATTATCTTCTTAAATAATTTTTTACTGTAACCAAATTTCCCACTCAAGTTATATTTTATCACTACATATGCTTTTCATGAGTTTCATTTAATTTATCGCATTTCATTTAATTAACTCTAATAATTATTTTTTATCATCGATATTTAAGTTAATCATATTTTGATTTCTTTATTTTATTTTTTTTTTTTTCATGCAAACACTCTTGATGGAATAAAATAAAATTTTCAACTTTCATGAATTAAATCCCCTCTGACTATTTTATTTTACTTTACCATACTTTACTATTTTACTTACTGCGTTTTACTATTTATCATTCATTACAGCTTTTCCAAAATATTACTTTACAACCAACTAATTTCATTAACAGAATTTTCATTACAATTTATAAATTTCACTTTTATTTAATTATTTTTACCTACGGTAAAATAAAACACATCACATAAAAAAGTTAAACATCAATGAAGAACCCGAGAAATGTTAAAATTATAAGTCGAGTATCAAAACTTCATGTCAGCAAATTTTAAAAATAGACTTACCGAAAAATAATTTCTACTGAAATTCATTTCAAAACTTGGAATCAATTTACTCTTAGCATTAATAAACACTTATCATTGAGAAATTTTCATGGATTTTAAAAATCAACTTATTTAATTTTTTCCAGTAAGCAAATTTCGCACTCAAGTTACATTTTATCACTACATATGCTTTTCAAGAGTTTTATTGAATTTATCACATTTTATTTAATTATTTTTTGATTAGTATTAAACTTAGTCATTTTATCGCTTAGTATTTAACTTAATCATTTTCTTGCTTGTTTTTACTTTATCGTTTTTTTTCCCGTTATTTTTAAACTTAGAAATTTTTCACAATTAGTAACAGGAATCGAACCCACAAATTTTTCGAAACATTATCAGGTCTACAATTTTCAGCCAACTAATTTATTTTAAAAACTTGCAATCAATTTACTCTTAGTAGTAATTAACACTTATCATTAATAAACTTTCACGATTTTAAAAAAATCAACTTATTTAATTTTTTTCCAGTAAGCAAATTTCGCACTCAAGTTACATTTCATCACTTTATTTGCTTTTCAAGAGTTTCATTTAATTTATCACATTTTATTTAATCAACTCTATTAATTATTTTTTGATTAGTATTTAACTTAGTCATTTTATCGCATAGTGTTTTACTTTATTATTATTTTTTTTTTTTTCATACAAGCACTCTTGTTAGAATAAAACAAAATTTTCAACATTCATGAATTAGAATCACTTTGACTATTTCATTTTCCCAATAATATTTTACTTTAACAACTAATTTCTTTAACAAAATCGATATCATTTATTTTAGTCTTTATCCTTTTCGAACGATACATTCAAATGGACAGCTATACGTTAAATTAAGAAACTTAATCTAAATTTTGACAAATTAAGTTATAGCTAAATACTGACTAAAATTAAGTACAAAAGACTAACCTTTTTGGGGTGAAATCCCTCAAGTACCAGCTATCGCGAAGTTATTTAAAAACAGTGAATGAAATTGTAATAAGTGGATTGTTAATTATAACTCAATCTCACAAATTACAACTACATGCATGTTTTATTTGAAATCGCTGCATACGGCTGTTTGCCCATCGTCGATTTGCAGAAGGCATGCCGTGAAATCGCAAATCAACGCGGCTGTTGAAAAAAACTCCCATAATCCCAAAGAACTTCCCATCGTCCACACTCACCGAGGGGAATTGAGAAAATGACTTTATCAATATTGCTATCTACCCCTTTACCGATAACAGATAACAAACCCCACGTGCGAGTATTATTCACCACCTGGCCTACGTCTTTCAAGTGATGTCACTGTTTCTGACCAATTAAAATTAGTTCACGTTTCTCAAATATCAAGCACATAGATCGGCAATAGCCTGATGTCTGGTTTTCCAAACAAAATTTTAGATTTTAATTCGTAGTTTCGAATTAATTTCTTTTTCATTTCAAACTTATATAAAAAAATTTCCAGCTTGTAAGAATATTTCTTTCAAAAACAGATTTTTGATTCAAAACAGTATTTTTTCAAACTTGTAATATTTTTCTACTTAGAAAATGAAATCAAAAATTTTTGTTTTCTTTAATCATATAAAATGTTTTTAAAAAATAATTTCTCAAACTTGTAATATTTTTCCACTAATTAAAAAAAAAATCAATTTTTTTTTTCAATCATATAAAAATAAATTTTTATTCTTACAACAATAAATTTTTCCGCAAAAATATTTTTTTCAAATCAAAATAATAATAATAATATTTTTGTAACATATTATTTTTTTTCTTTTCAATCTTTTTTTTTTTTCGCAAAACTATTTTTTTTTTTTTTTCAAAAATTTTCAAACTTACAAAATAAAATTTTTTCAACTGAATCTTTAAACGAAATGATTTAATTAAATTTAAAACTCAATATCACTTTACTCTTAGTATTAATAACCAATACCACTTAACCATTTACTCTTCGCACTCTAAGTATTAATTAACACACATGCATTATAAATAATAATAATAATGTTTAAGATACTTACAAATCATCTACTCAAGCTTTCAAATATCCATCTAGCATGTTATTGTTCATTCGTGTGAGGGAACTTGTAATAAAACTTTACTCATCAACCGAAATTATAAGCGAAAATATCACATTTTCAGCACTTAATATAATCCTACAATTAACAAATTGGTTTTAACTTTGAATTTAAGAAAAATAAAAACTATTACACACTTAGTAACATATCTATCGATGTATATTATTTCATGACAAATCACAAATAGGTGAGGATCTTTTATCGATCATGTGACCAACTAAGTTAAGAAAGAGCATCCTTATCTCATATGAGAATTTATAAGTCTTTAATATTTCTCTTTAATGTAAGTGTACTCATACGTACGAGTTTGTGTATGTGAATATAACTGTGTATTGTTTTCAAACCATTGACATGTTTAAGCTTTACGGTTCTAATTTTGACTTTCCACTTAGCATTAGTCGTAGTCCTTCGCATGTATTAAACTATAGAAATATCACAAAAATTATATTTTCATTCAGTCTTAATTACAAAACCATACAATAACATGAAGACAACACCGATAGTATAAAGATTACTTACAATAAAGTGCATATAAAGAAAATATGTAAGAGTGATTTCAAAGTATAATCCATCAACCATATTCAACATCTCAATAAAAACACAAGTCTCTTTTAAAATGATAAACACAATTTATTCACACACACAGTAAAAGACAATTAAAAAAACTTACATCTTTAAGTAAAACTCTTCAAAACTTTCAAGCGTATTTTTAACATCGATTGCATCAAATAAATCAGACACATGACATTTTAAACATGGACTATCAACATTCAAAGTAACGAAGTCACGAGTCAAGTTTTCCCAATTAACATTAAAAAGAGCCTGTTCGAAAAAAGTGTCGAACTTCAGACCCCTTGTTAATGATTCACATCCATGCACGCTCATGTAAAAAATGAATCCATTTTTACAATCCACACATTCTTTTTTAGAAAGGTAGTTTATGTTGCATATGAGCTCATCAAATAGTCACTTACGTAGAGAATCAGCCAGTTTACCAACTTCTTGTGATGTATATGTGCTGATTTTATCACATCGACAATCACAGGGATATTTTTTCTCAATTTCCGGATGGATGTACTCTTTTAGAGTATAAGTCATAAGTTTGTCTTTGACACTACGTGAGATACAAGGGGACGCGTAGCACAATTTGTCAATCTGGCTTTCCAACAGTAGAACTCTATCAGGTATCAACTGGAACACTTCTCGTTTCAGTTTGAACAATCTTTGCACACTAACACAGATGTTACCATTCGCACTCGACTCTCCTTTTTTATAACAAAAGCGAAATCACGGTCTTCGATTAATTTTTGATTTATATTTTTACGTAGGCTTGAAATTAGTGATATCCACACATCTGGTTCTAAGGAAACACCATCCTTAGTTGGTCGAAGAATACCATCTTTCCCACACGTATATCTTCTAATATGCACGCGTGTACGTTTCCGAAAAGTATTCACCTAAAGTGAAAATACAATCACCCAAGTGTATCGTATCATCAGGCCTCAGTGTTCATTTTCATGTTCGTTGCATCCCATCTGTTCATCTTCAGGCTTCAAAGTTTCAGAATGATTTTCACCAGCGTTACTCATTCTTAACTCTCATAGGATTAAGAGTCACAATACTAAAACAACTTCCTGTGAACTTAAAAAATAAATCAAACTAGGTTTTAACACTAGCGGGTGAAGAAAAATCCTAAGTACATAGAATGAAATTTCACGACGTCTTTCAAAGCTCAGAATCACTCTGAAAATGATTCTCCAAACATCCACTATAAACCAATGAATATTCACTTTAACCAATGAGAAGTGTAAATAAATCTCCTGCTACTGAAGTCATAGAATATCACACGAACTTTTGAGCAGAATTGAGTTGTTTTCCACAGTATTCAGATTTTTAGAAAATGCCAACACTTTGACTTCCAACTTCATCCTGACCTACTACGAGTAATTTTAAGATGGTAGCAGGTTTTCACATCACACCGAATGTCGATGACGGTTTCGCATCTCGCGCATGACATGCTCAATCACGTGTAATTGATCATGTCAATTTGCATGAGATGCGAAACCGTCATCGGCATTCGGTGTGATGTGAAAACCTGCTACCATCTTAAAATTACTCGTAGTAGGTCAGGATGAAGTTGGAAGTCAAAGTGTTGGCATTTTCTAAAAATCTGAATACTGTGGAAAACAACTCAATTCTGCTCAAAAGTTCGTGTGATATTCTATGACTTCAGTAGCAGGAGATTTATTTACACTTCTCATTGGTTAAAGTGAATATTCATTGGTTTATAGTGGATGTTTGGAGAATCATTTTCAGAGTGATTCTGAGCTTTGAAAGACGTCGTGAAATTTCATTCTATGTACTTAGGATTTTTCTTCACCCGCTAGTGTTAAAACCTAGTTTGATTTATTTTTTAAGTTCACAGGAAGTTGTTTTAGTATTGTGACTCTTAATCCTATGAGAGTTAAGAATGAGTAACGCTGGTGAAAATCATTCTGAAACTTTGAAGCCTGAAGATGAACAGATGGGATGCAACGAACATGAAAATGAACACTGAGGCTTCTCCACAGCCTGATGATACGATACACTTGGGTGATTGTATTTTCACTTTAGGTGAATACTTTTCGGAAACGTACACGCGTGCATATTAGAAGATATACGTGTGGGAAAGATGGTATTCTTCGACCAACTAAGGATGGTGTTTCCTTAGAACCAGATGTGTGGAGATCACTAATTTCAAGCCTACGTAAAAATATAAATCAAAAATTAATCGAAGACCGTGATTTCGCTTTTGTTATAAAAAAGGAGAGTCGAGTGCGAATGGTAACATCTGTGTTAGTGTGCAAAGATTGTTCAAACTGAAACGAGAAGTGTTCCAGTTGATACCTGATAGAGTTCTACTTTTGGAAAGCCAGATTGACAAATTGTGCTACGCGTCCCCTTGTATCTCACGTAGTGTCAAAGACAAACTTATGACTTATACTCTAAAAGAGTACATCCTTCCGGAAATTGAGAAAAAATATCCCTGTGATTGTCGATGTGATAAAATCAGCACATATACATCACAAGAAGTTAGTAAACTGGCTGATTCTCTACGTAAGTGACTATTTGATGAGCTCATATGCAACATAAACTACCTTTCTAAAAAAGAATGTGTGGATTGTAAAAATGGATTCATTTTTTACATGAGCGTGCATGGATGTGAATCATTAACAAGGGGTCTGAAGTTCGACACTTTTTTCGAACAGGCTCTTTTTAATGTTAATTGGGAAAACTTGACTCGTGACTTCGTTACTTTGAATGTTGATAGTCCATGTTTAAAATGTCATGTGTCTGATTTATTTGATGCAATCGATGTTAAAAATACGCTTGAAAGTTTTGAAGAGTTTTACTTAAAGATGTAAGTTTTTTTAATTGTCTTTTACTGTGTGTGTGAATAAATTGTGTTTATCATTTTAAAAGAGACTTGTGTTTTTATTGAGATGTTGAATATGGTTGATGGATTATACTTTGAAATCACTCTTACATATATTCTTTATATGCACTTTATTGTAAGTAATCTTTATACTATCGGTGTTGTCTTCATGTTATTGTATGGTTTTGTAATTAAGACTGAATGAAAATATAATTTTTGTGATATTTCTATAGTTTAATACATGCGAAGGACTACGACTAATGCTAAGTGGAAAGTCAAAATTAGAACCGTAAAGCTTAAACATGTCAATGGTTTGAAAACAATACACAGTTATATTCACATACACAAACTCGTACGTATGAGTACACTTACATTAAAGAGAAATATTAAAGACTTATAAATTCTCATATGAGATAAGGATGCTCTTTCTTAACTTAGTTGGTCACATGATCGATAAAAGATCCTCACCTATTTGTGATTTGTCATGAAATAATATACATCGATAGATATGTTACTAAGTGTGTAATAGTTTTTATTTTTCTTAAATTCAAAGTTAAAACCAATTTGTTAATTGTAGGATTATATTAAGTGCTGAAAATGTGATATTTTCGCTTATAATTTCGGTTGATGAGTAAAGTTTTATTACAAGTTCCCTCACACGAATGAACAATAACATGCTAGATGGATATTTGAAAGCTTGAGTAGATGATTTGTAAGTATCTTAAACATTATTATTATTATTTATAATGCATGTGTGTTAATTAATACTTAGAGTGCGAAGAGTAAATGGTTAAGTGGTATTGGTTATTAATACTAAGAGTAAAGTGATATTGAGTTTTAAATTTAATTAAATCATTTCGTTTAAAGATTCAGTTGAAAAAATTTTATTTTGTAAGTTTGAAAATTTTTGAAAAAAAAAAAATAGTTTTGCGAAAAAAAAAAAAGATTGAAAAGAAAAAAAATAATATGTTACAAAAATATTATTATTATTATTTTGATTTGAAAAAAATATTTTTGCGGAAAAATTTATTGTTGTAAGAATAAAAATTTATTTTTATATGATTGAAAAAAAAAATTGATTTTTTTTTTAATTAGTGGAAAAATATTACAAGTTTGAGAAATTATTTTTTAAAAACATTTTATATGATTAAAGAAAACAAAAATTTTTGATTTCATTTTCTAAGTAGAAAAATATTACAAGTTTGAAAAAATACTGTTTTGAATCAAAAATCTGTTTTTGAAAGAAATATTCTTACAAGCTGGAAATTTTTTTATATAAGTTTGAAATGAAAAAGAAATTAATTCGAAACTACGAATTAAAATCTAAAATTTTGTTTGGAAAACCAGACATCAGGCTATTGCCGATCTATGTGCTTGATATTTGAGAAACGTGAACTAATTTTAATTGGTCAGAAACAGTGACATCACTTGAAAGACGTAGGCCAGGTGGTGAATAATACTCGCACGTGGGGTTTGTTATCTGTTATCGGTAAAGGGGTAGATAGCAATATTGATAAAGTCATTTTCTCAATTCGCCTCGGTGAGTGTGGACGATGGGAAGTTCTTTGGGATTATGGGAGTTTTTTTCAACAGCCGCGTTGATTTGCGATTTCACGGCATGCCTTCTGCAAATCGACGATGGGCAAACAGCCGTATGCAGCGATTTCAAATAAAACATGCATGTAGTTGTAATTTGTGAGATTGAGTTATAATTAACAATCCACTTATTACAATTTCATTCACTGTTTTTAAATAACTTCGCGATAGCTGGTACTTGAGGGATTTCACCCCAAAAAGGTTAGTCTTTTGTACTTAATTTTAGTCAGTATTTAGCTATAACTTAATTTGTCAAAATTTAGATTAAGTTTCTTAATTTAACGTATAGCTGTCCATTTGAATGTATCGTTCGAAAAGGATAAAGACTAAAATAAATGATATCGATTTTGTTAAAGAAATTAGTTGTTAAAGTAAAATATTATTGGGAAAATAAAATAGTCAAAGTGATTCTAATTCATGAATGTTGAAAATTTTGTTTTATTCTAACAAGAGTGCTTGTATGAAAAAAAAAATAATAATAATAAAGTAAAACACTATGCGATAAAATGACTAAGTTAAATACTAATCAAAAAATAATTAATAGAGTTGATTAAATAAAATGTGATAAATTAAATGAAACTCTTGAAAAGCATATAAAGTGATGAAATGTAACTTGAGTGCAAAATTTGCTTACTGGAAAAAAATTAAATAAGTTGATTTTTTTAAAATCGTGAAAGTTTATTAATGATAAGTGTTAATTACTACTAAGAGTAAATTGATTGCAAGTTTTTAAAATAAATTAGTTGGATGAAAATTGTAGACCTGATAATGTTTCGAAAAATTTGTGGGTTCGATTCCTGTTACTAATTGTGAAAAATTTCTAAGTTTAAAAATAACGGGAAAAAAAACGATAAAGTAAAAACAAGCAAGAAAATGATTAAGTTAAATACTAAGCGATAAAATGACTAAGTTTAATACTAATCAAAAAATAATTAAATAAAATGTGATAAATTCAATAAAACTCTTGAAAAGCATATGTAGTGATAAAATGTAACTTGAGTGCGAAATTTGCTTACTGGAAAAAATTAAATAAGTTGATTTTTAAAATCCATGAAAATTTCTTAATGATAAGTGTTTATTAATGCTAAGAGTAAATTGATTCCAAGTTTTGAAATGAATTTCAGTAGAAATTATTTTTCGGTAAGTCTATTTTTAAAATTTGCTGACATGAAGTTTTGATACTCGACTTATAATTTTAACATTTCTCGGGTTCTTCATTGATGTTTAACTTTTTTATGTGATGTGTTTTATTTTACCGTAGGTAAAAATAATTAAATAAAAGTGAAATTTATAAATTGTAATGAAAATTCTGTTAATGAAATTAGTTGGTTGTAAAGTAATATTTTGGAAAAGCTGTAATGAATGATAAATAGTAAAACGCAGTAAGTAAAATAGTAAAGTATGGTAAAGTAAAATAAAATAGTCAGAGGGGATTTAATTCATGAAAGTTGAAAATTTTATTTTATTCCATCAAGAGTGTTTGCATGAAAAAAAAAAAAATAAAATAAAGAAATCAAAATATGATTAACTTAAATATCGATGATAAAAAATAATTATTAGAGTTAATTAAATGAAATGCGATAAATTAAATGAAACTCATGAAAAGCATATGTAGTGATAAAATATAACTTGAGTGGGAAATTTGGTTACAGTAAAAAATTATTTAAGAAGATAATTTTTAAAATTCATGAAAATATTTGATAGTGATAAGTGTTAATTAATACAAAGAGTAAATTGATTGTAGATTTTGGAAAATTAAATGGATAAATGTATAAAAATAATAACGTATGTGATAATGTAAAATAATAATAATGAAAAAGAATCAAAGACGATTAAATGAATCTAAATCGTAAATGAGTTGCTATTTTAGTAAACTCAAACTAGAGTGAAAAGCATTTTAGTAGGAACATGTTAATATCTCTTGTGCTAAGAAAAATAAATAACTTTTAAGCATAATTTTGTAACTGGAATAAATGTATGATAAAATGATTAAGTTAAGTATTAATGAAAAAGTAATTATTAGAGTTAATTAAATGGAATGTGATAAATTCAATGAAACTCTTGAAGCGTATATGCAGTGTTAGAATGTAACTTGAGTGCGCAATTTGCTTACTGGAAAAAATTAATTTTTAAAATCCGTGAAAATTTGTTAATGATAAGTGTTAATTACTACTACGAGTAAATTGATTGCAAGTTTGACATGATTGCAAAAATTGAAGACATGATAACGTTTCGAAAAATTTGAGGTTTCGATTCCTGTCACTAATTGCGAAAAATTTCTAAGTTTAAAAATATCGGAAAAAAAACGAAAAAGTAAAAACAAGCGAGAAAATGATCAAACTCTAAAATATACTAAAAAAAAAATCGAAATCACGAAAAAATAATTTAAGTCTGAAATGCTTGAAATTAGTTAAAGACTAAAAGGCTAAGAAAATAGTTAAAGACTGAAAATAATTGAAAAACGCTAAAATAGTGAAAAAAAATAATCAAAGTGCTAAATGACAGGAAAAAACCTTAAAGTTCAAAATGTATGAACAAGTTAGAAAAAATAAAAATGATAAAGTTTGAAATGCATGAAAAAGAAAATCAAAGTTTAAAATATATTTCAAGTCCACAAAGCATTGAAATAAATCTAAAATCTCGAATGGGTTGTATTTAAATAAATCTTTACTTAAGTGAAAACTTTGTTATTATGAAAAATAATAATAATGATGATGATAGTTTCAATTATGAGCTGAAATTCAGTTAATGACATGCCATGATTAGTACTAAAGAGTGAATTAACTGATGGTTTTAAAATTAATTTAATTGTAATATTCGTTGTCATGGTACAGATTCACATTAAGACTGAAAGTGTAATGGAAAATATAGCATAGTGGTTAGCATACGTTTTTGCTAACTCAAAGTTTGGGTGTTCGATTCCCAACACTCTGTAAAATAAAAATAATTAAATTCGCGAAACTTTGGTTGTCTTGACAACCATTCGTCGAAATTATTCAAAGTCTGGAAATAAAAAATCTCAATAGATGGCGCCACGAACGTTCTTAAAAGTTGCCATCCTAAAACTCTGGTTGTCATGACAACAAGTTCAAAATATTCTAAGTCCAAAAATGCGCGAAAAAAAAAAGCGCGCGAAAAAACCTCATCACCTTCTACGGGTTCTCGCGGCGGCCCCGGTTGTGGGGAGGGGGAGGCAGCGCAACCCCAAGGTCGGGGGGCGGTGGTCGGGATCGACGGAGGTGGGGATCGACGGAGGTGGGAATCGACGGAGGCGTTAACGCCTCAACGCCTCCGTTGTCCCAGAACTGTCAATTATTAACTACTTTTCGACGCTCTGAAATTGATCGGAGTGGAGCAAAGAGTCTACAAATACTTTTTGCTGAGCGGTACGGATTGGCAAAAACTTCCGCACTTCAACGTCACGAAGAAGAACGAAATCGTCTTTTATCATCCGCTGCAGAGTTCGATTCCCACGAAAAAATTAGAATTTTATCTCGAACGCTTTGCGCGTGCCATGAAACCAGACATTGATTTAAAATCGATGACCGGAAAGTTTACGGTGAGCGATCCGTTATTATTTGATGTCCCCCTAAATTCTTGGGGAATCTTACATACGTCCGTTCAAAAATTGTAAGACGTCGCCAATCGTTTCGGTTGTTTTCGGATACTCGATGATTCGAGGCAAATAATTGACTTTTTTCAATAGGTATTTGTAATGAACATAACGATGTCCTCGCATCGTATCCAAACGTATGGCTTTCTTATCGGGATCTCTATCGTAGAGGTACGGAATTTTCTCGTCGATCAGTACAAAAACGTCGTGAGGAGAAATACGCAAGAGGTAAGTTTTTCCTTTCTTCAGAGTCCATACGCAAACGTAACGGTTCGTTCCCGGAACGGACGCGAGCGAAACAAAGAGCAACAGGAAACACATTCCGATGAGTATCAATTTCATTGCTTTGATTTTCTTCCTCGTCGCGATCATCACGGTATTTAATTTATTTTATCGTGCGCACATTCGCGCGCGCTTCGACGGACATAACGCTTTCTCCTTCCCGTCATTTACATTCGATTCCATCGAAACGAGTCAATGCTCCATACGCGGTTACCGTTGTGCGGACGACGAAACGTGCGATTGCGAGAGCATCTGTCGGAGTGACAAATTCGAAAAATTCATCGTGACGGACCGAGATCGCATCATCATGTTCGATACGAAAATAAAACCGGGTGTCTATTGCATGCCGACGGGTTATTCCAAATGTAACCAGAAATCCACGATTCCCATCTATTCGATGAGTGGATGGTTCTGTGCACCCCGCAATCAGCCGGTGTGGTTCGGAAATAACATGGTGGCTGGCAAACATTCCGAAGCTGAAGACAATGATTTAAACGTCTTGTACGACGAAAAGACTCGGAACGAAGTGGATGACTCAGAGCTCATTGATGATTATTACGAAAAAATGCCAAACGGAACATTCAGGTATCATTGCGTTTGTGGTTCAAAGGACAAGAGGGGAAATAGGTTGGTCCAAACCACCCAGTTCACGTGTTCGGTTGATTACTGCATGCGGGAGATTGAAAACCAGTCTAGTCTGGGATGAGACATGCAGACGAAACGCTGCGAATGCGGACCGTTTCCTCACGCGAGAGAGATTACGGGAGGATCCGCTCCTTGTGCTCTCAACGAGACCACGGCGATCGGAAAACATCATCTGAGTTTGCGCGTTAAATTGGATGGTAAAACGATCACCAACGCCCATAAAATCATAACACACGTCAAAGATCCTCCCGAATTTTATAGCGAGAATGAATTGGATTTTAATGAAATGAAACCGTAAGCCAAATCAAAAAACCTAACTTGCAACGACCCTTCAAATCAAACGCAAAGCAAAGGAGTTTCTCTACAAAAAAAGTCGGTGTCGAACAATGACGAACTCTAAGAAAATTGATCAAATAAATCCTGATCCAGAATCTCTACATTAGCTGTAAACCTTTTTAATTTTTTTTTTTTTTTTTTAATATAAATTTAATGATGAAGATCTGAGGGAAAGTTAAAATCATTTACATTTTCAAGCGCAGAAAGTAAGAATAATCAAGTTTCATCATGCAAGTGTTTGTTAAAACTCTAACCAGTAAAACGATTACGATTGAAGTTGCTCCAACGGATACGGTGGAAAAGGTGAAAGCAAAAATTCAGGACAAAGAAGGAATCCCACCCAATCAACAGAGGTTGATATTCGCTGGTAAGCAATTGGAAGACGACCGTTCTCTATCAGATTACAATATCCATAAAGAATCTACTCTTAATCTTGTCCTTAGATTGCGAGGAGGCGATTAATTTTAAAATACAACAATAAAAAAAAAAAAAAAATTATCGTCAATTCAAGTTCGACTCTTTACATGACTACGATTTTCCTTCTCGTTGAAACGGCATTTGTTAATAAGGTAAAAAGAACTACTATCACCAATACGATTGAGGCCACGAATGCAAAATTTATGACGAGAGTTACGGCTAAAGACCGAGTAAAAAGATGAAATTGTAAAACGAGTACACTTACTACCATAACATTAAAATATAAAAAATCAGAAACGAAAGAAGAGTAACCAAGGTCAGTGAAAAAAAATTTTCCTCCCGAGATGTCGGAACAATATTTCGATTTTGCAAAGTTGCGTACCATGGATCTCAAGATCGATACCGCGATCGAATACGCCAGACGCCAAAACAATCACGTCAAGCATTTTGCCGTACGAAACTTCACGATACCCGACGTTTACGATGTCACCCCCGAACTCATCAACGCAATGAAATCGCAGGGAATAGAGCATATAAGACTCATTCTAGATAACTTGTCGGAATACGGTCAGTTGTACAAGATGACCGACATGACGCTTTTCAATGCGATGGAAATCGATTACGCGAATTTTCCTTTCGTTCGCAAGACGGACAAAGTCATGGACCTCGTACGAAGTATCGCGAAACATTTTTTCTCGGAAAACGATTTGAAATTCGACGTGACTTGTCTTCACGTGCTCTATTTTTATTGTCTGATGATCAACCCGAAACTAAACTTTGTCACGTTGGATTACATGACGCAAGGAGTCAAACATCATCAGTACTTGGTCATCCTTCAAAGTTTAGAAAAAAATACAAAGTCCAACGTTTGAAAGAACGCAAAATCTCTACAAATCAAAACATTATACCATATTTAAAAAAAAAAAAAACTAATGCGAGAGAGATTACGGGAGGATCCGCTCCTTGTGCTCTCAACGAGACCACGGCGATCGGAAAACATCATCTGAGTTTGCGCGTTAAATTGGATGGTAAAACGATCACCAACGCCCATAAAATCATAACACACGTCAAAGATCCTCCCGAATTTTATAGCGAGAATGAATTGGATTTGAATGAAATGAAACCGTAAGCCAAATCAAAAAACCTAACTTGCAACGACCCTTCAAATCAAACGCAAAGCAAAGGAGTTTCTCTACAAAAAAAGTCGGTGTCGAACAATGACGAACTCTAAGAAAATTGATCAAATAAATCCTGATCCAGAATCTCTACATTAGCTGTAAACCTTTTTAATTTTTTTTTTTTTTTTAATATAAATTTAATGATGAAGATCTGAGGGAAAGTTAAAATCATTTACATTTTCAAGCGCAGAAAGTAAGGAATAATCAAGTTTCATCATGCAAGTGTTTGTTAAAACTCTAACCAGTAAAACGATTACGATTGAAGTTGCTCCAACGGATACGGTGGA
Source organism: Uloborus diversus (assembly GCF_026930045.1). Lineage (NCBI taxonomy): Eukaryota > Metazoa > Arthropoda > Arachnida > Araneae > Uloboridae > Uloborus > Uloborus diversus. The sequence continues at coordinate 89,143,978 of NC_072733.1, read as the reverse complement.
AAAGGTGAAAGCAAAAATTCAGGACAAAGAAGGAATCCCACCCAATCAACAGAGGTTGATATTCGCTGGTAAGCAATTGGAAGACGACCGTTCTCTATCAGATTACAATATCCATAAAGAATCTACTCTTAATCTTGTCCTTAGATTGCGAGGAGGCGATTAATTTTAAAATACAACAATAAAAAAAAAATTGTTTATCGTCAATTCAAGTTCGACTCTTTACATGACTACGATTTTCCTTCTCGTTGAAACGGCATTTGTTAATAAGGTAAAAGGAACTACTATCACCAATACGATTGAGGCCACGAATGCAAAATTTATGACGAGAGTTACGGCTAAAGACCGAGTAAAAAGATGAAATTGTAAAACGAGTACACTTACTACCATAACATTAAAATATAAAAAATCAGAAACGAAAGAAGAGTAACCAAGGTCAGTGAAAAAAAATTTTCCTCCCGAGATGTCGGAACAATATTTCGATTTGGCAAAGTTGCGTACCATGGATCTCAAGATCGATACCGCGATCGAATACGCCAGACGCCAAAACAATCACGTCAAGCATTTTGCCGTACGAAACTTCACGATACCCGACGTTTACGATGTCACCCCCGAACTCATCAACGCAATGAAATCGCAGGGAATAGAGCATATAAGACTCATTCTAGATAACTTGTCGGAATACGGTCAGTTGTACAAGATGACCGACATGACGCTTTTCAATGCAATGGAAATCGATTACGCGAATTTTCCTTTCGTTCGCAAGACGGACAAAGTCATGGACCTCGTACGAAGTATCGCGAAACATTTTTTCTCGGAAAACGATTTGAAATTCGACGTGACTTGTCTTCACGTGCTCTATTTTTATTGTCTGATGATCAACCCGAAACTAAACTTTGTCACGTTGGATTACATGACGCAAGGAGTCAAACATCATCAGTACTTGGTCATCCTTCAAAGTTTAGAAAAAAATACAAAGTCCAACGTTTGAAAGAACGCAAAATCTCTACAAATCAAAACATTATACCATATTTAAAAAAAAAAAAAAAAAAAAAAAAACTAATGTTTTTTTTTTTTTTTTTTGAGGTAATGTTGGGGAGGTTTTACAGATTTGGATCTTGGTTTCTTTCAAATATTAGACTTGTTATTTTTTCACCTTCGAGTTGGGAAGATTTTACGAAATGAACTTTTTACCAAAGCTTGGTCGTGAAGTAAACGTTTGCAGGAATTTGCATGGGTCATCGGATCCCATTTCGAGATTCCCACGCGGAAATCACTCGCTATCTTCCGAATCATCGTACTCGTTTACCGGTGGTTTCGTGACGCTTAATTTCGGCGCTTTCGGGACGAGCAGGGTGACGTTTTCGGTGTTCTCATTAGAAGGGACTTTCCCCTTTTTAGCTTTCTTCGACGATTTCGTGCCTTCTTCGCTCGCGTCGGAATCTCCCTTCTTTCCTTCCTCGTCCGTTTTCGTGGGTTGTTTGTCCCTCTTTCGATTTTTTACGTCCCCGTCCGTTTTCTTGCGTTTTTGGCACTTCTCGTTCGCCGCCTCGTCCTCAGACGCGCGTCGTTTCCTTCGATTGGAATCGGACGAATCGGTTTCGTCTCCGACGTGGGATCGGCGACACTCTTTCTTCCAGGCCTTCACGGCTTCCCAGATCTTTTCCTTCATCCCTTCGTCGAGACCTCCGAAGAGGGTCGTTCGGTACACGTCCAAGACGTTCGCGTCGAGTTCGTTGATTTCTTCCAGGAGGTATTTCACGACGTCCAGGGATTGGAACCAACCGAACTCGCGAACGCATTTCCTGAATACCGTGACGTGAGCCCGTTTGAAGTGCTCGTAGACGAAACCGTCGATGTCGGTATTCGCGGAATCGTTCACGAAATCCAAGACGTCGTCCGGATACAGAAGATTCTCCAAGTAGTGCTTCAAGTCGTGCGTGCCGCGAACTCCGTCTACTGCGAAAATCACGAAGAGGGCCCGTCGAACATCTTCGTTGACGTGTTTGTTCGCGAGTTGCTTGCTTAAACTCTTTACTGTGAGAACTTCTTCGCCAAAAAAGGTCATTTTCTGCGTAAACATTTTGAAGAGAAATGTTCACTTCCCAGCAATGCATTTGGATCCGGGACCTCCTGGGTTGCTACTCCTTTCGTTTTACAAAGGAGCTTCTGCTTGATCAATCTAGCCATTATGGGGATCCAGCGCGCGATGGTTTCTAAAGAGTGGGAGGGAACGCTGTCCCTGAGGTGCAAGGGGTAGGTTGACGATGACAGCTGGAATGTATTCATTTTGGCTTTCTCTTTTCTTAGGTTTGTTCTGAAAACCATTTTGAAATTCTCCTAGCTTCAAAAGGACCTCTAAGTATTTTACTACGAAATTCCGAAATATTTACTTATGGTCAAACAGCCGTTATATATTTTGTAAATGCTAGTCAACTAGTTTAGTTATTGAAATTTGCTGTTCAACTTTTAAAACTGCGCAATTAAATCAATTTAATTTAAAAATTAAAAAAAAATAAGATTTAAAAAAAGAAACAAAAATTGATGGAAGTTGAAATAACTTTCCCTTACCACAAACTTTAACATGAAGTTCTTTATATTCTATGAATAATTAGATTGCTTATTAAAACTGCGAAGCTTAGTATTTGCTACATGATTATACTATGATAAGCAATGTTATTTTTTTCCAAACTAACAGTTTGTAGTTTTGCTGCATAAATTTTAATATGGTAGTCAAAAGCTGGGGCATTAACTTTCATCACGTATGGCTTGAGTCACACCCATTTACTTGGGTGTGCTAGTGTTTCCTTGGTTCCAACCAACTTAAAACCAAAGTTTTCTAGCAATGAAATTCAGACTGAAACATTTACAATTTATCCTGTTCTATATTAATAATTTCAAGCCGGCAAAAAATTCAATAGCAATTGTATTTTTTTTAAACGATAAACTTGAATGCTTCGTATATGTTATATTGTCATTCGAAACCGACGTCTACAAACTTACAATTGAAGAAGAGTTTGCTTACAAAATGTAACTGTAGATGGGGAGAACCTAACCTGGCAGCATTTTGAAGGCTGAGCAGATCCTAATGATAACTTCACGACAATGTCAGGTTAGGTTTACCTCAGCTGTAACTGAAATCAAAATCACATTCAGGATCCGACTAAAATATGGGGAGAGGGGCGTAGATAGACTTTGATGCTCCCCCCCCCCCCCGTAAGATTTAAATTTCAACATAGTGCTTTTTTTTCTGAACGTACGCCCTCATACTTCTTGCGCCCCCCCCCCGCACCGCGGGGTAGCCATGTGCGCCACTGGATTTAGCCATTGGCTAAATCAAAATCTTAGTCATTTGGGAACATTTCAATAGCAGGAGCCGTAGGCTACGGCCCAGTTCGCAGATGGTAATTCTGATTACGCAAGTGACTGCTATACCTAAGCACTAAATTGATTTTTCTTTCAACCTTTTTTGACCCGCGGGCCAGCAACATCTTTTTAAAAGAACTCCCGGACCGGTCAGTTTTTTTTTCTTGCCTTATTTATTATTATTTTTTATATGAAAAAAAAAGAAAAAGAAAAAAAAATGACTCGCAGAACCTGAAAAATCTGCTAAAAATCTAATCTGACCGGAGAATCCCTCCCCCCTTTTTTTCTCCTTTTCTTTTTCGTTTTTTTTTTTTCTCCAAAAAAAAAGGGAAATTTTTGACTTGCGGATTGTTGTGGAAAAAGTTAGTGGGCAGTCGATTTTTTTTTTACTACATATTAGAGATTTGTTGCAAACATTTTATAGCAAAGGTTGTAGATAGCTAATTGTTGTAACAACTATCCATAAGTAACTGAGCATTTGAGAAAAATCAGACAATTTTGAAAATTAATCACCAAATTCATGAAAAAAACCGTTACATAGGATATTATTAGGCTTTTACATTTATTTCTTTATTTGTTTTTGAATAAAGAATTTTTAATTTGTTTATTTCATAGCTGCGTCATCCGGGCTTCAATCGGTCTATCTCGACTCAAGTATCGTTGTCGGGTCGTGGGAGTACGTATTCTTTCGGCGGAGAGGGGGGGGGGGGTTGTATTTGGCTAAATTGTCATCTGCGCTGTTTTCTTCATCAGAAGATTCTTGGTCATTAGAATAAATACTATTATCAGAGCTGTCGTTGCTCGAATAATCTGCGTCTGACATTATGAAGCATATAAGTATTCGCTAAGAAAAATTTTTTCTAAATGCATCGAATGTTCAACAAATCATGAAGGCCTTCTCGTTGTAGATACATCAATGTAGCTACTGTGAAGTGCGCATGCTCAGCCAGTATACACCTTATCAGTCAGACATTGCACCCATGAAAAGCAAGAGCAAAGAATTAATCCCCTTTCAAAAGAAAACCTGAACTATTGTAGAAGAATCAACATGGGAATTCGTGCTTGAACGAGCATTAGAATCTAGTTTCTGTGATTAGAATTAGTCCTCGAAAAAGATCTGGGTTCTGTTAGTATATGTTTAAACTAATGCATATATATTATACGTGTATATATAAGTAAGAGGGGAAAGCATACATTTTTGTATTTTTATCCTTTTTTCTTTCAAACTATTAAAATTTGTTCTTGTTTCTTAATTTTTCATATTCATGGCTAAACGTCCCAAGTGACGGTGAAAATTTGATCATGATAAAAACTAAATTGCTTGGATGAGAATAGAAGGTGGAGGGGAATAACGAAAAGAGCGTATGAAAGAAGTATTCTTCTCCTAATATCGATCCAATTTATGTGTATAATCAAAGCATCATTTAATTTTCTTGTTCATATTTATTGAAAATATATCGTGAATTGTAGGAATATTGCTTCGTTTTGAATACATCCAAGATTAGTTAAATAAATACCTTTGTGTCAAAAAGTAAAATAAGAAGTGACACAACGTCAGAAAAACACAAATTACAGATTACTCCAGACACGTGCTTCGGCGTTACAAGGAAACGCCTTTTTCAATGCAAAAAAAAAAAAAATGAGCTTTCGGATGTCTTTTCCTCCATAAGCTCATTTCTTTTGCGTTGAAAAAGGCGTTCCTTGTAACGCCGAAACACGTGTCTGCAGTAGTCTGCAATCGTGCTTTTTGGCTTTGTTATTTCTTATTTTACATTCTAGATTGTTTACTATATGCAGTAGAACGAACCTTCCATGGCCGAATCTTCGGATACTCCGAACAGTTTTTTTTTTTTTTTTTTTTTTTTTATGGAAAATATTACCGGAAGAGAACTAAATGTGTTAAAGAAAAAAAAAGAAAAAGAATTTTTCAGCACATATTGATTTGAAACACAAAATTGAAAAAAAAAAAAAAAAACAGAAAAAAACCCGCAATACAGGATTACCTCATTTACCTTTAACTAAAAATATTAAAATAAACTTTACTTGAAATTTACTTTACATTAAAGATGTTTTGAGGTGAAGAGACAGGTCGAGTTTTCACTGGTGAAGTGATGATACTTTTGACGAGGAAGAAACACTATTCCTTAGGTCTCATAAACATAATGTCTGTTCGTGAAACCTAGAGTCTTTTACTATGTTTCACTGATTTTAAATATTTTTTTCCTATAGCAGAACTATATTTTACTTTTTCAGCTTCAGAATGAAAAGTAAGAATATTCTCTGATCAATTTCTTCTAAAACCAGTCATCTTGTGTTGAATGTATACTAGAAATAAAAATGGGATTGAATATTTATTTCGTTGAAATGGAAATTTCTTTGCATAGGTATTCGCTGCAATGAGATTTTACTGTACTATTTAATGATTTTTTTTTATCATTGATTAAATTTATTATTATTTTATTTATTTATTTATTTATTTTATTTTATTTTATTTTATTTTATTTTATTTTTTTTTTTTTTTTTTGATATTTTTTTGACTTAAGATTTTCTCTTCAAATTTACCAGCTGTTAGTGAATCTTGCTATTATAAAACTACGCATTCCACAATTGTGTTTGTGGCAAAGAAAGGAGGGCTAATGGAATGCACTGATACGACAGCGAACCTGTTTCCGTATTCATCTATCTCTCCTGGGAGTGTCTGAAGTCCTTTATTCGCATCGCATTCTAAGCCTTTCTGAATAGATATCTTTTTGGGGTGCAAACAGCTCACACACACGTGTTGTATTTTCTACCTTGTCACTCTATAATAGTAAAAGCAACGCGATGTGATAACTGCTATTTCTTAACCGACTCACGTATTTGCACGTAATATCACGTTTTGTTAAAAAGCCCACAAGACGGACTTGCACGTAGAAAACTGCCAGAGAAAAAGCTACCTCCAAAAGGCCCAGGCCGTGAAATTCCTTCTTCGTTCCCCCTCTGATCTCCCGGGGAGAGAGGCGTTGCTTTATCTTCCCCTTCTACACGCTCTGTTAAATCCGAAAGGACACTTGTAAAACCTTTCATTTGTACCTTACTATTCAAGTTGTAATGGAAATCGCGGTGGAGACATCCTAACTAGCATTTTATTTTAAATTATCTTATTAATTTGTTAGGAGCTTTGATGAAGGCATATTTGAATGTGTAATATGAAATCATTGTAATTTATATCACACAGTCAACTATGACTATCAGACGTAATAAATCAGTGGCTATATAAAAGAGGTACTAATGCTGATGGGAAAAAGTTCTTGAAATAAGTTTAATAGCAATCATCATCATATAAAAGCCAGAATCTGTAATCGAATAACGCTCTAACATTACCAAGACTGGATGTCGCGCCATAGAATGCGAGATGGTGTTACTTTGATCTTGAACCACTTAAAATTCAGTAATTTCATTTATAATTTGATTATAGTTTTCGGCAACGTAGCGTGTCAAAATAGAGCAGAGCAGTGCTCTATTTTTTTACTATTTTACTATTAAGGTTTTATTATTTTAAATTTAATAAGTGAATTTGTGAAACATTCAGAAGAGGTAACTTGGTTGTCCGTTTTCAGCTCATACCATTAGGCAAAACAAGACGCATGTTTTATTTTGCTAAGCGTTTTGTAAAAAGTCAAATTATACTATAGTGAAATCCCGTTACAACAAACTTCAAAGGACCCTGCAATACCTTCGTTATAACGGGAGTTTCATTGCAATTTAATTTACGCCTCGCAATGGCAATTAAAAGAGGAATAAAGGAGGAATTTCAGGAATAAACATTTACTTTGCTAAAACAGATATTTTGTTGCATTGCTATTTGAAGTAACGGGATTTCACTGAATAAAAATGTAACGTGTAACTACAAAAGTATGTATCTTCAGTTCCAATTTTTTCGTTAATGCGGCTTTTTCTCTCATTTCAACAACGTCATGAAATAGAGAGTTTCAAAGTGGCCCTCTATTTTTTTTTTTAAAGTAGCGCCAAACTTACTGCCCTTGAAGCTGATCGATCTGGCCCGAATCTAAAATTATATTTTGTTAGCTTCCAAAACAACCGATTCTATTTTCGGCACTCTTAAAAACAGGTGAAAACTTCATATCAATTAAAAAAGCTTGAAATAGTTGATAAAAGCAATTCTTGGTTTGAAATTTTTTTTCCTTTTGAGCGTTTTCCCATGGTATCAAGAAAACAAAATTGAGAATATTTAGCTTTTGTATGTGTTCCGGGCCGAGAAATTTATGAAAATCGTGCTCACATGTATCCCAGGAATGTTCATTTGTGCCTTCCCTACCCTCATTGCGGCACATGTGAACAATTGAAGACAATTTTTTTTTTTTTTTTTTTTGAAACCATATATAATAGAGAATTTTTTTAAAAATCTCAAAACATTCCATGACTCTAAGAAAAAACTATTCAATCATGGAAGTATTTTTGCGCTGAGAAATTGATAATAATTTTTGAAATATAAACAAATGAAATAAAAAGAAAAGAGGATCACGAGCTGACTATTTTGTTACGAACAAATACAGTGCGGCGGGCCCAAAAAAAATCTTTATATTTAGTTGGCAATTAAAAACTTTACATGCAAACTTCTTATTATAATTTTACTTGGCATGCTCCGTTGTTATTTGCTCGAATACCGAATATTCGTCTAGATTGTGGCCGAATATTTGGTATTCGGCCAATTCACAAAGGAGCATGCCAAGTAAAATCACGACAAGAAAAAGTTATGTAAAATATTTAATTGCTAACCAAATGTAAAGTTTTTTTTGCCAGCACTGCACAAACTATGCAGAATCTATTTTTATATTTTTGTGAAAGTATCTCTTATACCCACGGAGATATAAGCATTTCTTTCAAAAATGCCCATTTTATTTTAAGGTTTTCGGCTCAGAGCACGCAGAGTTTTCCGTTACTAAACTTTCAAAATATTTGACAGCATACAAGAGAAACATAACAATAAAATTTTAAATTCAAATATTGAAAATTTGTTGAAATATGAACGTTTAAACAGTTGAGTTTTCACTGCGCATGCGTGAAAGACATCAATTTATAACCTTAGTAATCCAAAGCCCAGATAGATTCTGCACCTCGTGATAAAATTCCAGCTCGATATCTTAAAAATTCAAAAGGTTATCAGCGACGTAATGAGCCGAATTTCAATAATTCTTTGATAGGCGACGACTCGTGAGGGATCGTTCGCAAATAATCTGTTTTTATCACGAATTACTCTGAATGACGGTTGGCAAGTGTTACCAGTTAGCGGACAATCCCCCACGAGTCTTCGCGTATCAAAGAATTACTGAAATTCGGCTCATTAGATATCTTACAACTTTTTGAATTTTTAAGATATCGAGCTGGAATTTTATCACGAGGAGCAGAATCTATCTAGGCTTTGGATTACTAAGGTTATAAATTGATATCTTTCGTACATGCGCAGTGAAAACTCAACTGCTTTATACGTTCATATTTCAACAAATTTTTAATATTTTAATTTCAAATTTAATTATTATGTTTATCTTGAATGCTGTCAAATATTCTGACAGTTTAGTAACAGTTGACGGAAAACTCTGCGTGCTATGAGCCGAAAACCTTAAAATAAAATAGGCATTTTTGAAAGAAATGCTTATATCTCCGTGGGTATAAGAGATACTTTCATAAAAATATAAAAATAGATTCTATATAGTTTGCACAGTGCTGGCAAAAAAATAAAATCTTTACATTTGGTTAACAATTGAAAATTTTACATAACTTTTTCTTGTCGTGATTTCACTTGACATGCTCCCTTGTGAATTGGCCGAATACCAAATATTCGGTCACAATCTAGAAGAATATTCGGTATTCGACCAAATAACAACGGAGCATGCCAAGTAAAATTATAAAAAGAAGTTTGCATGTAAAGGTTTTAATTGCCAACTAAATGTAAATTTTTTTTGCCGGCACTGTATTATGTAGGTTAGTTTGGTTTGCTTTTTAGTTACATTAAAATTTAGGTCACAATACGTGCGTAAAAGTGAAATTTCGACTAAGACGAACAAAAATTTCTGATATCTTCACTGGAAACATTTGTAATTGAATACCAGTAAACAGTGGTGGCTCGTGGGAGGTAGAGGGGTCCCGGTCTCCCTCCCTTTTTTCAGACAATAATTTATAACATTGATTTATTTAACCTTTTTTGTGCGAAAGTGCTTGAAATAAAAAAGAAATAAAAAAAGGATTGTACCGTATTTTCCTGCGTATAAATGCGGTAAGGGGAGGGGGGTGCGAGTGCGCCCATTATCTGGCTCCCTCACTTTTTCAAGGCACGAGCCGCCACTGCCAGTAAATAGTACTATCACTAAATATATCAGTGCTGTATGTACGGTGTGGATTTTTAGGGTTCAAACCACCTCCGAAAATTTTCAAGCCATTCCAAAAAATGCTTTTTATTGCTTTTTTTTTTTTTTTTTGCTAAAAAATTTGTTATTACTATATATTTCATTCATTTATCTATTTTCGCACTTCACTTGAAAAAAAAATACACAATTGCTATTGAAAGAGTGTGAAAACTCACGACTTTATCTTTAATATTTATTATTTATAATGTAATTATTGCGAACATTCTTTTTTACGAAACGATACAGCGAAGCAAATTTTCCTCCAAATTTTAAATACTTGACTCACGCTGAGAAAAAGATTAAAATTCTTTAAATTTGAAAGTGCATTTCTATTATTTAATGTACCTTATTCCTAAAAAAATATGACTTCAAGAGGCATCACTTCGAATGCGCGTATATAAGTACACGCATCTAATCTATTTGAGTTTTTATAAAAAGAAGTATAGTGAATGAATTGGATTTCTTTCCTTTATTTATGAGATGCGTCATTTTTTACATTAGTATGTTAATGTCCTTAAGGCAGCATCTCTCCTTTAAATAACCTATTGTAGCAAAAAACAATAAATAAACAAATTAAATCAAATTTCATTAACCATATAAATTTAACGAGAAATAGGTTAGGTAAAATCCTCCCCGAAATAAATGCCTGATTACGGTCCTGAAATATGTATTAGAAGTACGTATCAGAATTAGGAAAAAAAATCCCTACAACTTTAACTATAAAATCTTAGATTAGAAGAAATTTTCACGAAATTATTTTGAAAAAAAAAAAAAAAAATGCATAATAGTGGAACTACCCAATGTCTTTTTGGTATTTCTTTTCTAACTCCCAACCCCTTCCCATCTGCCGTGTTTTACATCAAATATTTATCGACTTATTATCGTCTGTAACGTTTATATTTCTTTGTGTTAATTTAATATCATCAGCGTTATCTAGTTTCTCTCTCTCTCTTGTTAGTAATTGTAACAACAAAAGAAATTAGACGGAATAGTGGAAATATTTTTATGGAATGTGAAAATGTTGACAATGTTTTTCTCGCCTGTTATTGGCAAAAAATTAAATATTTCATATTTTAAAGTAAATAATGTGCTTGCTTAATTTTGTTTTAACCATACAAAATTTTTCGCAGAAAAAAAATTAGGAAAATTGACCAATATATTATTTGATTATCCGGGGAAATTATTCGATTAAGTGGGGATACTTTACATTGCATCTATGGAGAAATATTTGATCCAAAAAAAATTTATTTGTATAGGCGGTGAAAATTAGTAGTTTCTGAACGGAAAAATATACTGTAATTTATAAAAATATGGTTCAACAAAAAAAATTATTATTATTGTTAATACTTTTCAAAATTGGCTATTTTTCTGATGTAAAATAATTTATTTTGGAGAAAATTTAGGAATTCTAAAAGACCTTTTCTTCATTGCAAGAAAATACAGCTATAGATTCAACTTCCACAACTCCACGTGGCTCCAATGAAGCGTAGAAGGGAAAAGAATGTGGGCGGAACTGGAACTTCACTTGTCATGATTCAAAAGGGATTATCTCCTTTAGACTCAACCTTGTTTCGTCTTGTTTGGGGGAAGGCATTTCACAGGTGAAAGTACGTGGCCACCAGAATGGCATTGTGAACTGGGAAGCCCTGTGCTAAAAAAAGCATTTTTTGGAAATTCCTGTTTTCGTGGGCGGGTTAAATCTTATTTTTTTTTAAAAAGGAAAAACAGGAAGAACATATTGATTAGAAGGAAAACTACTAGCCTCAACTTGGGGTTTGGGACCACAAAAAGCAACAGCATAAGTAAAGGTGGTTTTGAACGATTTTACGGAACAATTTGCATTATTTTTACCATAGAAATTCAAATATTTCGGGGGGCAGCATCCCTTCCCCTTCGTTCTCCTAAACTACATCATTGCAGATTGATACATTTAATTGATTCACGTTATGCCACGATTTTTTTGCACTACGTTTAGTTTACACAAACTAAAACGCCACACAAGTTTAGATTCAGCTGACTCTTTGTAATAAAATAAAAACGTCCAACTAGATTCTCTCTCTGTTTACATATATTTATAATCGACTAGTATGGGGGACAACTGCCCCCTTTTCTTCCAAAAGAAAAGGTTCCTATTATTTTATAAAAATTAAAAAATGTAGCATCGAATTGAAAGAAGTACCATATGACCATTAATCCCAATATTTGAGGTCGTGCCCCGGACATTTTGAGAAAAAGTCTGTTAATCAATAATGACGTTAAAATTAAATTTTAGAAAAAGTCACCTGTACAGGCACCGCCTACCTACCCCCCTCCCCTCATGTATCTCCAACTTTTTTGTGCACCAGCTGCTTATATTCTCTCTAATTATATCTTTATCTCTCGCACTCTTGCAAGGAAAGTGACACAACTCAAAATTTGAGAAAAACGTACTAGATATTTATTTTAAATCTAAATTTAGTGCTCTTTTTTTGCCAACAAAACTCGCACAATACTTCTGGCATATGTCGAATTTCTCGGGTAGAGAAAGAATTTCCGATCCCGCAATGCGATATAATTTCAAGTCGTCAGGATGCATCCCACCCCTCCTAGGAGCTCTGAAACATTTAACTGAGACACCCAGCATATATAATTATGCATCATGATTCGCTGCAGTTTTTTCAGTTCGAGCTTTACCAGGTGTATGAGAAGCGTTTCGGAATTTCATCTTAAAATAATTAATATTTTCCTTTGAAAACATTTGCATAAAAGGTGCAATACGTAATATTTTTCTATTTTTAAATAAAAACTTGAAGCACTTGGTGATTAATAAGTTTAACATCGTTTAAAACAGCACCAATTTGCAAAAAAAAAAAAAAAAAAGGTGCAGATAGAAGGGTATTGCAGTGAAGAAGAGGATTGCAATGAGAAACTTGTAATATAAGATGTGAGCTTTGGATGTTATAAGGTAATCAGAACATCCAATAAAGTCCATACCTAAGTTTAAAAAATTTTTGCTATGAAAAAGGTCTTTCTTGCCCCCCCCCCCTTTTTCCCGAAACATGTGACTGGAGTTTTTGGTAAACTTGTGCTGTTTCCAAAGTTGTTGATTTTTTCCCCATTTACTTTTTAGTTCAGATATTTATTTATTTCATACTAGGAAATTTATTAAGAGCTTGACGGAAAGGCATTCTGTAGAGAAAAGAAAAGCGCAAAACAGATATCCGTATAACAAGTTAGAATTTTATCTTGAGAGGGGTTTGTCGTAACAGTTCGTAAATAAATATATTTCAGAAGACTTGAATTGCAAATATCAGTCCAAGTTCAGGATTAATTGTAAGTGATAAGTATTGTAGATTACCTCGAATGTTTAGGGGAGTACTCTCATCACATTGAATTTGCTCTAAAAACCTTTCATACTTCCTCTTCAAGAGTTCATAAAGCATAAGAGTTTCGTGAAGGTATTACATACTTCATAAAAAATAATTTAATTAATGGAAAAGTATGCATTTTATACCAATAAGCTCGTACCTTTTTGCTTCGAAAAACGGGCTTGTAACTCGAAAACAGATGTCAGCATTTTTTTTTTGGGGGGGGGGGAATTTGCATTTTTTTAAAACCAAAATGGTGCTTTTATTTCATTATTTTAAACCGCTTGTAAACATGATCTTTTTTATTTGCAAACATTAAAAATTTAATTTTACGGAACTGTGTTGTGTGACAAGAAAATTTTCCTCTCAATTCCGGATTTAACGCAAAAAATCGAAAAGAATTAATAATAATAATAAAAAAAAAGATACATGACATAACCCACATTATTAGATAAAGTTCATATTCCATCGGACAATAGTGTCACTTTGAGTTCCTAGGGACGCTAGTGCCATGAACTTTCATTTTATAAGAGAGATTAAATTTATGATATTTTTGAAAAAGTATAATTGACAGGTTATTTATATTTGAACAGATAAATAAAGATTTTATGTTGGCACGCTAGTTATACTTTTATATTTATTTCAGACTAAGATTTCTAATTCAAATCTTTTTGTATTTGATAATTAATTATAATGAAAACTTCATTTTCCGCATTTTGCGAGAATATTCATTTTTAGTACCTAATTTCAATCTAAAAATACACAATTTCTGAGTACACATCCATTTCAAGCAGCGTTAGGATGAACTTACTCATAGCTCTCGAACACGTGCGCCTGTCCAGTGAGCGGAAATAAATTAGATCGACAACTGACTCTCCACCTACTCGCGGTTGCTCCATTTTCGGAATTTATCTTATGACACCCGCGGTTAGTTGCTTCGAGTACTGCAGGAAAGTCCACTGCCCCTACTCAAGGGGCTCGGGCTACGCAGTTAAAGGCACATAAACCTCACCCCGAGCTCAGCTCGGGCTACGCAGTTAAGAGGTTAAAACCGCAGTCATTTTCGTGAGCTCCGAAAGCCTGAAATAGTCTCTGGTTAACATTTTTTCGGTCACGGAAATTTCGTCCGAGAAAGTACCGACACCGTTCGATTTAAGACGTTAGCAATCGCAAGAAACTTCCTAACATACTCGAAACATCTCCGTGGACGTGTATGGCATTCTTAGAATCTTGAATCATCGACCACGGAGCAGCGAGAAAATCCGCCACTCTCCTGACGATGCGCAAGGCTACCGTTCCACGCAGCGTGGCATTTTCCGCCTCGTTCACCTCTTCCTTCGACTCATTCATGACCGCATCCTTTAAAAACGACGAAGATGGCTTCATGGTTTGTTTTTTAACTACCCACACTTTACTTTAACTAATACGCCTATCACGAGCGCGTAAGAAACGTCCGTAAATCGTTGAAGGGGAATTTCGTCGATGAGAACAGAAACTCGAACGTGATACTTAAGGTAATGGCAAAACTAGCATGACGAGGAAAAAAAATGGTTGGGTAAAAGAATTCGTGCTAATCTCGTATTGAAACAAACCTACTCTTAAATAACCAAAAAAAAAATTTTTTTTTTTTTTTTTTTTCACCTTTGGTAAAATTGAAATTTGAATCTGTATGACCCATCAATTTTTTTTCGTTTCATCGAGTTTTGTCCCATTTTTTCTCCAAGTAGCCGCAACTGACGCGATTACCGAATTCTCAAATCTCTACTCCATTCCGAAACCCGGATTCCTTCGGAATTTCACTCGCGTCAACGATTCCTCGTTCGCAGGAAACCTGTTCCTTTTCTCCAGAGCTCTGAGGACAGTCGACGTCTTTCGGAGGAACCAAATTGGTATCGGATTCGGAACCCTCTAATTCTCGTTCGGAAGAAAAAGGTTTTCCGTCTTTGTCGCGATTGGAAGTCGCGAAACAAAAAAATCTACCACTGGTTAATTTCGAGAGCTTTTTCGAATCGTCGAACGCTTGTTCGGCAAACAGTTTCGTGAGATACTTAGGTAAGGCGGCGGAAAAGGCTTCACGACAGAATTGATGCTCTTCGTCGGTCTTCCAAGATCCATCGACGTACGTCAGACCAATGTCTTTTAAAAATTGAATGACGTTAGAGGATTCCAAGGCTTTTAACGGAAACTTTAGTTGCAATTTCCCGTCACCCAACCGAATGCTAAAATATTCCACGTCGCCGTGTCCTTCGGTAAGGGAAGTTCTGTAATCACCCACGTTCACGTTCTCGATTAAAATTTCTCTCGTCGGGATCATCGTCTTTATTTGTTCGTTTCCTGTTACGCGGGTGCATCTCTTCCTAAGTCATGCTCTTCATCAAACGATCAACGAATACGTAAAACTTTATGACTCAAAAAATGACAAAGTCCAAGCGAAATAAACGAAGATTGAAACCTTCAACACATCAAAAAAAAAAAAAAAATTATTATTATTATTATTTTTATGCCTTTGGAAAAAATTAACTTTGAAATTGAATCTCATGACTATTGGGTGCAAATCCTAAGTGTTGAATTTTTTCAATCCATGCGATATTTTTGTTTCGCGGACGCACCTCTCCCTAGCTCTCCATCAAAAGATCATCCAATGCGTCGACCGTATGGTCACCCGTCGAATCAAGTGAAATAACGCTCTCGTCGTCGGTTTTCATTTTTTTCGCCGATCCGTGCACGCCTTCGTCAGGTTCGTCGCAGATTGCCGGTAAAAGACTTGATTCGTTTTCCGCGCAAACGTCTTCTAGGGTTCTCTTCGCGGAATCGGTCACCGGCTTTACACTCGTCTCGTCTTCGTCACCGTTTTCGTTTTCGTAGGGCACGAAATTGAATTTGGCCTTAGCGCGTTCCTCGAAGCTGTCGTCGAAGAACGAACGGTCGAAGATCAACATGTCTTTGCATTTACCTCCGAGCTTGAAAAAGTGCGAGCCGTCGCTTTGGAAGATCATGCGATTCGTTAATTGGA
Source organism: Uloborus diversus (assembly GCF_026930045.1). Taxonomy (NCBI): domain Eukaryota; kingdom Metazoa; phylum Arthropoda; class Arachnida; order Araneae; family Uloboridae; genus Uloborus; species Uloborus diversus. The sequence goes on along the minus strand of NC_072733.1, from coordinate 89,127,851 downwards.
GGTGTAAGATCCCGTAAAAATCGTCGCGGTAGCCGTACGTTTCCAAGATCCTGGTCCTTGAAACGTTCGCGATCGCTCCGTTTTCGAATACCTTGGTATGGAGGGGACACCATTGTTTCTTTCTCCGCGATAAATTGGCCCGACGACACCAAATGCAAGCGAACGTACAATCGGGAATGAAAAACCGACTAGTACCGTAGTAATTCGGCACGGATTCCTCCAGGTCCGACGCCAAACCCAAACCGATGGCTTCCAAGGCATCGCATTGCTTTTCGATGAGGATGGTGGTCACCGTCGTCACGTCGGTTGGGTTCTGTTTGAATTCGAACGTGGCGAATCGCCACAAACCGAATACGAGCACCTGTAAATGATCGGAGTGGGCGATTTTCTGTAGCTTACAATTAGCCTTCTGCATGTGAGGAAGCCATCTGACTTTCGAAATCGGATTGTTTTCAACAACGTCTCTCCATTGCGGTGTGACGAGATTTATCACGGTCGGACGCATCATTTTGAAATCATTGAGATATTCAGAAACGAAGGGATTCTGCAAGACGCGAAGAAGGTTCGTTCCCTCGTCGTTCATTTTCCTTTATTAACAGAATTTTTCGATGGATGAAAAAATTACCCTTTTTAATTCAAAACACCAAACTAGAGATTCTTAGAGGCGTTCGATCTTTATGTGTAGTGTTTACTTTAAAGGAAAAAAAAAAAAAATTTTTTTTTTTAAACGTTCGCTCTCGAACTCCAAGCGATCGGGAAAATCGTTCGGAGAAATCAAAGTCTTTTCACGTCGAAGGTTCGTCTCGTTTTTTTCCGCGTCGTCCATTTTGACGAAATGATGTTTCTTGGCCCCGCACGCGACACAGGTACCGTACGCCATGGGTCTATGGTTTTTCGAGTAAGATCACACGACGTCCTTCGTTTCCGTGGGGTTCTTGCATTTGTTGCATCGGATTAGCATTGCGCTTTTCTTTTCTTTCGGAAGAAGCGCAACGCTAATCCGATGCAACACATGCAAGATTCTCCCCTTCCAAGATTGGCACTCGAGCGAATACTGGCCGAGCCTTTTTTTTTTCCTCCCGTCCCTCCTTTCGTGACACGGAACGGGTTCCGACCTATCGCGAGAAGGGAGGGCGTTTTCAGGGATGCGCGCGTCTTTCTCGTCTCTCCCCTTAAATAGCGGCTCGCATCGCAAGACTTGCCGTCCTTCTTCTCTCTCTCGTCATGGCGAAGGCGACGCCCGTCTGTCCCACGAAATTGCTGTATCGTCTCGAGGCCGGCGATCTTTACGTCCCGGTCTACGATCCGCCTTACGAGTACAACCTGAGGATCCTCACGTTCCGGGACGGTTCGAAGTTCCTAAGGTATTTCGTCCTCAACGGTAAAGTCTTATTCGTGGACGAATTCCTCTGTGTCTTGGACCCCAGACATCCTTCTGACGACGACGACGGCCAAGAACCCACGTCTTCGACGGAATTGTGCCGAGAACACTTTCACGCGGGGGTCCTGGCTCTCGATTACGAACAACAACAACGGAAGAGAAACGGGGAACGAGAAGAACGGAAACCCGTAACGCCCGACGGATCACCGAAACTCTCTCGGTCGTCTTGGCCACCGAGTTCTCAACCAGCGGGATCCCGCAGCGAAAGCCCGAAGGATGACGATGACGACGAGGAGGGGAATAATCCGTACAAGAGCTACGGTCATCACCGAAGAATGCGACGATTACTTCAAGACGGTTGTCAGTTACGAAAAAATGCGAGGCGTTCGAGAATTCTTGCTCGGATCTTCTAAAAGGAAGCGTTTTGCCGACTGAAGCAGCCCCGACTCTCGTAAAGAAAGCCAGTTCTTTGGATTTCCAAGTCGCACGTCGGTTCTTTGCACGAGAACTAACGTGCGAAAAAAAAATCCCAGTATTGGTTTCCGTTCGTGACGCTGTTTGTTTTCGCGGTTTTTTTCCTTTTTGGGAATTTAAGCGAATGTTCGATCTCAGGTTTAAAAAACACTAGGCGATCGATGATCGTTGCGTTCCATCGTTCGTTTCCAGAGACTCACGCGGAACAAAGGAGTAACCCATCGACTCTGCTATTTCAAGGTAAAAAAAATTACGTCAATGTAAAGATGCTCGAATTCCGTTGAAAATGACAAAGTCCAATTCGTCGAAACCTTTCACGATCCAAAAGCAATTACATTTGTTTCGAGATCGTTCTAATTTGTAGGAGGGTCTTGGTTTTGGAAGAAATGAAAGGCCAACGACTTGAGCACGACGTTTACCGATTTCAAGTGCTCGTGTTTCTCGTCGCAACTCTGCGATTTTCGTTTTGCAAGGCGTTCTCCGAATCGTTTTCCCCCTTCGAATCGTCTTTCAACGCGGGCGGCGTTTTCGTTCTTCGAGTCCCGATCTTCTCGCGAATCGGTGAAAGATGCGCACTCGAATCCTAAGGCAACGCGAAACGGGGATTTAAAACTTGGACTTGAGAACGAGCCACCGTTTTCTTTGCCTTACGCCATGTTAAATTTTCGTGTAGGCGGTAAAAAAAAGGCGCAACGTTCAGGATCTAATCGAGTACCTGAGACAGATCCGATGGAGTAGTCGCAACGTCGTGTAGTGAAAATTTCAATGGTACAAGGCTAAAACCCAAGGAAGCCTTCGTTTTAGCCTTACGGCATGTAAAATTCCATGTAGAGGTAAAAAAAATGACGTCACGTGGTGGATCTAATCGTTTCCCCCGTGTAGGATCCGATCGTTTACCCCAGAGGGATCCGATCCTTTTCCCCAGAGGGATCCGATCATTTACCCCAGAGAGATCCGATCGTTTACCCCAGAGAGATCCGATCGTTTACCCAACATTCGATCCGATCGTTTACCCAACATGCGATCCGATCGTTTACCCCAGAGGGATCCGATCATTTACCCGACATTCGATCCGATCGATTACTCGTCACGTGGCGTATTCGAAGTTTCTATGGTACAAGGCTAAAACCCAAGAAAGCCCCCCAGTTTCAGCCTCCTTGTAAAATTCCCATGTAGGCTATTCCATGTTTCGCTTTGCAAGACCCACCAGTTACTTTAACCCAATCAAGCATTCTTTTTTCCCGCAATACCGATCGCGATTCGTTTCACGAACAAACGGATGTTTGATGTCAGGTTAAAAAAACACTAAGCGATCGACGATCGTTGCGTTCCCTCGTTCGTTTTCAGAGACTCAAGCGGAAAAAAAATAATAACCTATCGGCTTTGCTATTTCAAGGTAAAAAAAATTACGTCAATGAAGACCCGAATCGTTACGTGTTTTCACCGCAGAGTGATCATTGAGACTCTCACGTCGAAATACTTGGCAATTCTTCTGAGTCGTGGCTTCTTTTAACGGCGAAACGAAGATCATCGCGTTTTCTTGGCTGCACGCATGAAACAAGCTTTGTTCCGAGCGGTCCGCGAAGGTAAAAAAAGTGTTTCCTATTTCAGCAACTTCGCGTCCTCGAGCGAGAGAAACGACGTAGAGATCCCATTGCGCTAGTCCGAAAAAAGTCCAATTCATCGAAACATCGCGCGATCTAAGCTCGAGCTTTCAAATTCAAAAGTACATAAAAAAAAAAAAAAAAAAAAAAATTTTGATGTACCTTTGAACTTGTTCTTGAACTTTGTCATTTTTTTGAACACGAATTTTTTTTTTTCTAAACCTGACGTAAACTCTTGGCGAAATCATTAGCGCGTTTCCTTGTTCTGCACGGATGAAAGACGTTTGCTTCACGAAACCCACGCAGGTTGAGTTAGCCGATCCACACTCTGATTTCTTTGAGAAAAACGAGACCCGTTTAAAGATTCCATTTCCTCGACAAATTAAATGAAAGTCCCATTCCTAAAAAAAAACGAATCCCGATAGAGGCAAGCTCAACGTTTGGTTTTCGTAAAGCCTTGGTTTCCTAGAAGCGAATCGCCGATCTTCGACGTCGCTCATCGACGTAACGCTGAAATCAAAGTCAAGTGGATTCCGACGTGACCACTCAGAACGCCGAATTGGCTCGGGCGCGCATGAGCAGAAGAATCAAGTTTTCGCCTCGGCGAGGAACGACGCCGACGCTAAGCGTGTTCGATTCTAGGAACCAATGCTTAAGTTAGGTCGACGTGATTGGATGTCAGTTAGCCATGAAATGCGAAAAGGGCCGCTTCGAAGACGAGTTCCGTACCGCGAGCAGACCGTAAAATTACGGATCTCTTCGTGTTTCCCGGTTCGCGACCGTACAAAGATTTAAATGCCCAATGTGCCCAGGAGAAAGAAGGAACGTTGTTGTTTCGCTCGTGACCTAGCGAAGTAACGTCTCTACCGTAGGAGAAACCGAGATGATCATTGATCGGACTTTTACCTGCTGCGTAGGAAATTGCAAGAGCAGCTACGAAATGCCTATTTGTTCGGTTTTCCCAAAAAACTACGATGTACGAAGTAAACACGTTGCTCTCCGCTCTCATCGAGTCGGGAATTCAAGAAAAAACGTCCGTCAAGTCTCGCAAAACAAATATTTTTCATCCTTGCAGCACAAGTAAACGGGTTACCCATTTCGTCAAGTGTTTGCATCTAGTTTGGAGAATAATTCCAAAGTCCAACACGGTTAAAAGTCAAAAGCTCGTCATTTAAAATTTCGAGCTCTCAAAAAAATATTATGAAAAATTTTTTTTTTTTTTTTTTTTTTTTTTAAACCTGACGTAAACTCTTGGCGAAATCATTAGCGCGTTTCCTTGTTCTGCACGGATGAAAGACGTTTCCTTCACGAAGCCCACGCAGGTTGAGTTAGCCGATCCACCCTCTGATTTACGAGGGATTCGTTTCTCTCGAGGACGTGAAATTCCTGAAAGGGGAACACTGCGCGAACCTCGCCCATTAAAAGGTCTTCATCCGTGCAGCAGAATTGAAATTGAAATTCCATGCCGCGAGAGGACCGTAAAATACGAGACGTTTCGCACTTTACGGTCAAAGACCGTGTTAGAAGGCATTGTTCCAAGACGCCCTTCCGGGACGCCATCCAAGGAATCGCAGTATTTTTTTAAATATTTAACGCTTATGCCAATAGCATTTCGGAACAAAGAGATGGGCTATTCCGCGATTCACCAGAAATAACGTCCTCAATTACGAACTCTGCCACATTCGAAGAGGTAGGGAAATGATCATCGCTCATCAATCCCAAGATTCCGGCGATGGCGTCCCACGGTACTTATAATGCGGTATTCGACCGCAAAACACGAAACATTCCGTATTTTACGGTCTTCACGCGGTACTCTTGCTTCGAGCATCTTTGTGTTTTTTTTTAGGGTAGCTACCGAAGCAGTAAGCATTCGGTAGCTACCCTAATGTTTGGGGTTTTTTTCTAAGTCCACGGTCACGAAATGCTAGAAAGTGTTCGTTGTCCCGTGAGCGATTCTGGGCGTGGAGTCAAATGTGAAGAAAAAAACATAGACGTCTTTTGAAGCCAGCATGTCGGTTTGAGGAAAAAAACCCGTTAGCAATTTCGCACGCAAAAGGAAGATCGTCGTGCGTTCTCGTTGGACGACAAATGCCTGTTTCGCGACGCAGGTAAAAAATGGCCCTGCAACTACTGCGAGAAAAAATGAGCTTACGCAAAAAATCAAATTTCGTGAGAACGAAAAAATGAAGTCCGATTCCGTAAAAAAAATTTCATGATTCAAGCAAGCTCAAAGAAATTTGCAAAAAAAAAAAATTTTTTTTTTCCTAAAATTAATTTGTTAGGGCTTTCATGGCTCAGGACTTTAGGATTTTCGAAAAAAATTGGTTTTTGTCTTTTTACCCGAATTGGAAATTTTCGCGTCCGTTCAACATGTTCCGTCATTCCAGCGATTTCAAACGTTCTTTTAATTTCCAACTCGCTTCCGTCATGTTCTCACAGAGCCATTTCACGATCAAGTTCAGGGCCTCCGACGTCTTCCCCAGTTCGGACAAGAGTTTACCGTTCCAACCCTGCACCTGAGCGAGCCACTCTCGGTAAATTTCCTTGATCTGAGTCTGCGCTTCGGTACGAACTCTCTCGATCTCCACGTCTTTACGGGACAACTTATCGTCGCAGTCCTTGTAGACGTATTCCTCTCTAAGTTCGGCGATTTCCGTCTTGAGGTTGGAATTTAGTTTCTCCAGGCGCCGGGAAAGCTTAGAAAGGTTGGTCTTCTCGTGCTTCAAGGCGTCGTTCTTGTTCTTCGAATAGGTTGCTTCCGTCTTCAGTACGGCCATTTCGTTTCTCAACGCGACGTTCTCGTTCTTCACGGCATCGATTTCCGTCTTCAGCGCAGCGTCTTCCGCCGTTCGAGTCGTCGGTTCTCTTCCCTCAACCGACGGGTTTCTGCCTGGCACTCGAACTTGAATCGCTCCATTTCGTCGGCCATGCGTTTCTGTCGGGGACCGAGCTCGTAGAGTACTTTACCTTCCAAGGCCTCGAAGAAGTCATTTCCGCAGGCCACCTGTTTCCGCAGCCAATCCGAATCGGAGAGCGATTCGTTTTCCGCATTGCGCAACAAGGGCATCACGTAACCGTTCGAGAGGAACAACGCGTTCTCCGGCATCCGGTTCGTTCCTGGTTTCCTTAAGGGTTCGGGTTCCAAGTCTCTCCTCAGGGGAACGACGCATCGCCTCAGAGAACACGCCTCCGAGAGCGGAGACATCCATTCCCTCTTGTGGCTCACGGCATTCGTCTTCTTTTCCAAGTGCCATCCGTCGATGCGTTTGCTACCGTTGGCCTGGAGCATGTACGCCTGCAAACCACTTTCGAATCGCATGCTCCTGAAGAGCGGAGCGTGCAACTGCACGGGTCTCTCGATGTAGTAATGGTGGTAAAAATGAGGACCGCCGTCGGAGTCTTCTTCGTTCCCTGATTCCGTCTGCCGCCAGTCTTCTTCCCAGTCTCTCGGGGGAACGTGCCCGAGGTTCCGGAACGTCCCGTCGCACGTCGATTTCGGCATCGAGACGTAAGCGATGACCCTCGCCAAATGCATGGCGTTCTTGATGGGTTTGCAGAGTTTCAGTTTCTCGTTCTTTGCGACCCTCCCGTCGGAAGAACGGACGCCCGCCCAGAACCGCTTGAAGGCGTCCGGACCCTTCGGGGAGCAAACCACCAGGTGCCGATGAAGGATGTTGGCCCAGCCGGCATGCTGCTGCAGCCCGAAAATCTTCGACGTTTTCTTGAATCCGTCGCAGAGGCAACTCCAGGGCAGTACCAAGATCGACGATTCCGCGAACAGGCGTCGGAACTCGGAGAAAAGGGCCGCTTTCAGCATGACGTGGTACCACGACGCCACGCCATCGGTCTCGTATTGCTTCATGACGTATTCCAAGTCGGATCCCAATCCCGACTCTTCGCTGAGAACGCCCTCGGGAATCTCACGGAAGAAGGTGCGCGTGCGGAATCTCGCCAGCAAATCGCCGATCTCGTAAAATCCTTCGTAACCGCTCCTCCTCTCGTGACCATTCATGTCCTTCGGGCGACACGTCATCCGAGGCTTGCCCATTCGCGAATCGTAGCAAGACGAACAGACGTCGAGCAAACCTTCGTCGTCATCGGTCTCGTTGCGTTCTCGTTCTTCTTCCTCGTTGCGTTCTTCTTCTCGTCGTCGTTCTGCGTCTCGCGTTTTCTCGATTCGTACCAACAGGCACGACGACGCGTGTTTCGCGTTATAACGCACACCGGGTCTCTCGAACTCTATCCCGCACCAGGGACAGAAACACCGTTCGGGCAAGGCATGAACCTCAGCGACGTGCTCTCTCATCTCGAGCACCGATTTCCCCGTCCCGCACGAGAAACAAGTCAAGGAAACGTCTCGGTATCGCACGATGCGGTTCTTGTAGCCGTTCCTACCTAATTCGCGTTTCCGATCGTTCAGGGCAGACATCCCTTTTTTACGTTCAAGGCTCGTTGAGAAAAAAATGTAGTTCCGTTTCAAGAAAACGCCGGACAAACACACCGACGGTTCAGAAAAATACGAAATCTTTCACGTTTCCCAGGTAACCTTAGAAGAACAAAGTGATTAAACGAGAAAAAATAAGCGAAAGTTCTGAAAAAAAAATCTTTCAACGCTTCGAAACACGCGAGACCTTTTAAATACGTAAAAAAAAAAAACTTAGGCGTTGGGCGATGGGCCCTTCGGGCCCTTTTCATTTGAATGCTGGCAAGGTGGCATTCAAAAGAGTTTTACGCAATTTGAATTGCAATACCTGTATGATCTTAGCTTCAGCGGTCAAGCGAATTCCGGATGTCGTTAGATGAATTCTTAGAGAGAATCAGTTATCCAAAACCATGGACCAATGCATGATGATGAATGGAAACAGCATCGAGAACATTAGTCGGAATCCAGAGGCATTTGAACACATTCTAGAGGACGTAGGATTTTATTTCAAGACCATTGGACCAGAGTTCATTGGTACGATACCAAATATCAGGAGATAAAACCTAAAGACGAGCGAAACATGAAGCACGAAGCATGAAGAATGAAGCATGAAGAATGAAGCATGAAGAATGAAGCAAGAAACATGAAGCAGGAAGCATGACGCATGAAGAATGAAGCACGAAGCATGAAGCACGGAGCATGAAGAATGAATCAAGAAGCATGAAGCATGGAGCACGAAGCACGAGGCATGAAGCATGAAGCACGAAGCATGAAGCACGAAGCATGAAGCACGAAGCATGAAGAATGAATCAAGAAGCATGAAGCATGGAGCACGAAGCACGAGGCATGAAGCATGAAGCATGAAGCACGAAGCATGAAGCACGAAGCAAGAAGCACGAAGCATGAAGCACGAAGCATGAAGAATGAATCATGAAGCATTAATAGACGAGAACCGTAAATTCTACGGAAGTTAAAAATGTATGGTCTGAAAAATCAAAGGACATCAACTGCGGTTAAATGAGAACAATAAGCAATTCAAATTGCTCAAATTTTTTTTCTTTTTTTTTCACGTATTGAGTTTTGAACTCCCGCAGATCTCGAATCCTCAAAAGATTGAAGTTAACGTTTTTTTTTCGAGGGTTTCTTTTCTCGCCGAATCTCCTTCAAATCATCACGCATCGTTCTCGCCGAATCTCCTTTTCATCCGTCCCGCATCACGTTGCACTCATGAATCACCCCGCATCCCATTCCAAACACCCTTCCGAACGTCTCGCTCAACCATTTCAACGACAACCATTCCCAGTCGCAAGTAGCGGATCGCCAGTAGCTGGAAAAGTAATGCATTTGCCAATTTGACCTCAATCTGTCAATCAATGTCAATTTGACCTCAATCTGTCAATCAATCAATCAATCAATCAATCAATCTGTCAATCGATCAATCAATGTCAAAACTTTTTTTTTTTTCGAACTTCAATTTGTATTTGGCTCAGGGAAAAAATGAGAGCTCATCAAACGACGAGCAATTTGTTTCGGGACTCGCGAAACAGGTGACCTTCATGACGTCACATGCCAGCCACGCCCACTGGGTGACGTCATGAAGGTCACGCGTCGCGGTTTTCGACCGCCAGGGAATACGGAATAGTCCGATTTGCGGTTCGTCACTTTTGTGTCTCGAGTGATTGGTTCATGAGATGTGACGAGTTGGTTTTTGTCATTTTTTAGGGGACCAACGAAAAGGGATTTTGCAGCACGCAGCTAAGAGACGGCAATGATCTTCGTTTCGTCTTTAAAAGGAGCCACGATCTGCGGTGAGATTTTTCGGTAAAAGACCGGCTCAACGACGATTAGGTTTCGCGCATTCGTTAAAGAAATTAGAACATGGATCGGCTAACTCTTTTACGCCTGGGTCTCGTAAAATTAATTAAATTAATTAGCAGCGAGCTAATTAGCAGCAATCAAACACAATTAGTAGCAAGCTCAATCAGAACCGTAAAAAAAAAGAAAAAAAAAAGCTTTAGCTTCCTTTTGGATTGGGAGGCGTTTCGACGAGTTGGACTTTGTCATTTTTTTGAACCAACGAAAAGGGATCTTACAGGACGTAGCCAAGAAACCGTAGTGATCTTCGTTTCGTGTTTAAGAGAAGCCACGACTCAGGGGAATCACTCTGCGGTTAAAATAACGTTTTCTTCGGTAAAAATTTTCGGGTTTTTTTGGTAAAAGACCGGCTCAGCGACGATTACGTTTCGCGCATTCGTGAAAGAAATGAGAGGGTGAATCGGCTAACTCTTTTATGCCTGGGTCTCGTGAAGTTTACGTCGGGTTTAGAAAACAATTCGGGTTAAAAAAAGTGACAAAATTCGAAACATGGCTAAAACTCGGGCTTTCAAACACAATTAGCAGCAAGCTCAATCACAACCGTAAAAAAAAAAAAATCCTTTTTTTTTTTTTTTTTTTTTTTTTTTTTTACGGTTGTGGTTGAGGTTTCGGAGATCTCGAATCTTGAACTTTTTCAAATATTGGAACATTACGCTTTTGTTTTGAGGGTTTCGTTTTCCTACGTGATGGATCATGGCGTCGCGAGAGACCTCTCCTCTCCTTTCGTGGCCAGTCGACGTCGATCCCGGAGACGGTCGCTTTCTATGGAACGAGGCATGTCAATGACCGCGTGCGAACCGTAAATCTGCGGTCTTTAAGACAGATCGCGGTCTTTTACCGCGGTCAGACAGTCCCTCAATATTTTTTTCGAGCAACGGGACCCCGGAGGAAAAACCAAAGACGGGGCAACCAACCGCTCGGTGAGCATATGGGTTTCAGCGCCCCCACACGATCGTCGCGAGAACCTCCGCAACGCTGTAACAGGGCTCGGAGAGCGCCTCCTAGTGATTTTTTCCAGGAACCTTCGCAACGCTGTAAGAGAAACGGACTCGGAGAGCGCCTCCTAGTGATTTTTTCCAGGAACCTTCGCAACGCTGTAGGAGAAACGGGCTTGGAGAGCGCCACCTAGTGATTTTTTCCAGGAACCTTCGCAACGCTGTAAGAGAAACGGACTTGGAGAGCGCCTCCTAGTGATTTTTTACGAGAATCACTTCAGAACTGTTCGCGAACCTTGGTCATCGTCACGAAACAGCGCCATCTGCCTCGTTCACGACGCCACCTCGCGAATTTTTACGAGAACCACTTCAGATCTGTACGCGAACCTTGGTTAGCCTCGCCTGGAAACAGCGCCATCTGCGTCGTTCACGATGCCACCTCGCGAATTTTTACGAGAACCATCTTAGAACTGTACGCGAACCTTGGTCAAATCGCCTGGAAACAGCGCCATATGCCTCGTTCACGATGCCACCTTGCGAATTTTACGAGAACCATCTTAGAACTGTATGCGAACCTTTTTCGATTTCGCTTGGAAACAGCGCCATCTGCCTCGTTCACGAGGCCATCTCGCGATTTTTACGAGAATCACTTCACACCTGTACAAGAATCTTGGTTAGCCTTGCATGGAAACAGCGCCATCTGCGTCGTTCACGATGCCACCTGACGAATTTTACGAGAACCATCTTAGACCTGTACGCGAACCTTGGTCAAATCGCCTGGAAACAGCGCCATCTGCGTCGTTCACGAGGCCACCTGACGAATTTTACGAGAACCATCTTAGACCTGTATGCGAACCTTGGTCAAATCGCCTGGAAACAGCACCATCTGCGTCGTTCACGAGGGCACCTGACGAATTTTACGAGAACCACTTCAGACCTGTACCCGAATCTTGGTTAGCCTCGCATGGAAACAGCGCCAGCTGCTCGTTCACGAGGCCACCTGACGAATTTTACGAGAACCACTTCAGACCAGTACGCGAACCTTGGTCAAATCGCCTGGAAACAGCGCCATCTGCTCGTTCACGTTGTCACCTGGTGAATTTTTACGAGAATCACTTCAGAACTGCGCGCGAACGTTAGTGTTTGTTTTCGATTCGAACGTTACTTTCTGTAGGTTCACGCAAACACGGTTAAAAAAACGTAATCTCCTTAGATCTCTTAGAGGTTCTGGACCTCAGGGGTTCGGAGGAAGAGAGAATGGCATTTAGAAAAAAAATTGAAGTTTGATGAAAATCGGAATACGGATCCAACGATCCCTCAAACACTCGAACTCAAATATTTTTGAAGTTTGAAGATTCGATTAGGAATGAGATTCAAAAAATTGAACTTGTATTTTTTTGGAAATCATCAACGTGAAATGACGACGATCGCTTTCTTTTGAGATTGTCACGTTTTTCAAGTCAAGTGTTTTTTTTTCTTCAAACAACTTACATTTTTACTTCACGCGTTGAAGATGTTGGCATTTTAAAACTTTACGACTCCAAAAATGACAAAGTCCAGCATTTGCGAAATAAACGAAGATTGAAACCTCCAACACATCCAAAGAGTTCCTTTAAAAAAAAATGAAAAAAAAAATAAAAATTTCATGTTTAAATTTTAGGTTCTTGATCTTAGGGTTTCAAAAAAAATGGGACTTTGAAAATTTCGAAAGTTTGCAGGAAATTGGATCTGCTTCCGATCGATCGATTATTTCAACGTTTTCCTCCGGGCCTTACCAAGATTGCAAGGATCTACGGCCCGAGACAAGCGCTAACTTTAGCTACGGCCAACTCCAGTAATTTCGCATTCATGTCCTGCAGCAACCTCTCCATGTTTCTGATGTACGAAATCTTTTCCCCGTACGTCTTGGCGAGTGTCCGATACTTCTGCGAATCGAAGAAATGTTTCGTCGTCCTGATCCGGCATCTACTACGGCCACCACTCGAGTCGAAGCAACGACGACGGCACAGCGGGCACGTCCGGTCCGAATTCGTCCGCTTGGCGGTAGCGAACCATTCTGAAATACAAGCCTGATGAAAAGAGTGACCGCACGCTAGTTTTTTCCCGTCGCAACGGACGATTGCGTCCAGGCAAACGGAACATGTCAATCGTCCTCCCCTTCGCTCTCTCGCTGAAACGTCGCGAAGCTCTTCCATGTCCGATACTTCGGCGACGACCATCTCCAACCGATCGTCGGGAAATCGTTCCGTGAGAGCCTTTCTCGTCTCGTTCAGTAGTCGCGTCAAATCGAAGTACGTAAATAGGTAACGATCGGGATGGATGCCCATAGCGAAGAAGGGCTCGATTTTGCTCACGAAATCCAATTCGAAGTCCTCCAATTCCAGCAAAACTGCGTTGCAAGCGATCAATTTCGTATTCCGAATCATGACGGAAATCGTTGATTCGAAACGTGCTGCTGGAATCTTTTGTAGCTCACAGAGGAAGGCAAAAAAAAATTTTTTTTTTTTTTTTTTTTTTGAGAGAGTTTAAAGTGTTTTGTGTTTTGGGAAGTTTGAATGTTTTTTTGCTCTGGGGAATTCGAATGTTTTTTTGTTTTGGGAGTATGAATGTTTTTTTGTTTTGGGAGTTTGAATGTTTTTTTGTTTTGGGAGTTTGAATGTTTTTTTGTTTTGGGACTTTGAATGTTTTTTTTTGTTTTGGGAATTCGAATGTTTTTTTTGTTTTGGGAATTCGAATGTTTTTTTGTTTTGGGAAATTTGAATGTTTTTTTGTTTTGGGAGTTTGAATGTTTTTTTGTTTTGGGAGTTTGAATGTTTTTTGTTGTCATTAAAAAACCTTAGTCGGTAAGGAAATAAATGATCGAAACACACACACACACTAACACACACACACACACACACACTTAAAAACTACACACGTTTCCATCAAACCACGTACCGTTCAAGATGCTGGTTACTCTCTCCCTCTTTCGAGCTTCTATGACGCACAAAACTAAAAAAACTACGCACGATGAAATGAGCGATGCGAGCTGCTTTGCATTTTCTTTTTTCGACACCAACTCATACATCGTAAAAACACCCAGCAACCTAACAGATAAAAGCACGCACGCGTGTTTGCTCGAAACGCCCTTTTCGAGACCTGTGTAGATGTTAAATCCAATCTAAACTTTAAACAACAAATACAAACTTTAAAAAATAAACTACACTTGTTTCTATTAAACCACATATCGTTCAAGATGTCCTTTTTTTCGAGACCTTAAAAAAACCGAGGTGTTAATGTTTGCGTGTGTGTGAAATAAAACAGTACACAATCGTTTCGCGAGCTTTTATTGTTTCCGTCCTGCAAAAAGAAAAAAAAAGAAACGTCCAAGGGTCTTCATCTGTAAATTTAGTTGTTCACAGAGAATAGTTCGTGTAATCCAAGTTCTATTCTCCGAGTACTGCTGAAAACATTGGCATACACACTCAAAAAAAAAATAGCATTAGTATGAGGATGCTCATTGAAATATTAGAGAAAAAGAGAGAGAGAGAGAGAGAGCGAGAGAGATAAATAAAAATGACTTACCCGTCTTCATCTGTAAATTTAGTTGTTCCAAGTTCTATTCGTCGACGCTTTCGCAGTTTATAAAATTTTGATCTGGATTGGAACCATCTTACGTTGTCACCGGTGGGTTTCCAACGGATACAATCCTAGTTATTTACGGACCAATTAATAAGTCCCACGCGAAATAAGATGCCAAAGAGATAGAGAGATATTTGTCGACGCTTTCGTAGTTTATAAAATTTTGATCTGGATTGGAACCATCTTACGTTGTCACCGTTAGGTTTTCAACGGTTACAATCCTAGTTATTTACGGACCAATTAATAAGTCCCACGCGAAATAAGATGCCAAAGAGATAGAGAGATAAATTAAAATGACTTACCCGTGTTCATCTGTAGTAAAATTTTTTCACAGAGAATAGTTCGTGTAATCCATGTTCTATTCTCTGGTTACGGCTTGAAGACGTCTGCACTGCTTCGGAGAGGAGGAAACACCGTAATTCCGCACAAAACTTGGTCTTCATCTGTAGTCACGAAGAATAGTTCGCGTAATCCATGTTCTATTCTCCGGGTACGGCTTGAAGATGTCTGCACTGTTTCGGTCCAGCTTCTTCGGGGGGTCCAGTTGATCCAAGATCCCGCCCTGAAAAAAAAAACAAAAGAAACAACGGCAGCGACACAAATATCTAATACAACATACATAAACGTAACAGACTATACACAAAAGGCTGTAAGGATCCTTACAAGTACCTAGTTGTATTCGATTTGCTATAAACTTACGAATTTTTTAAAACGCGGACAGTAAAATATCGCAATTTACTGTTTGGGCTAAAATAAAAATTTAACTTAAAACTGCAATTCGAATACCACTAGAAACGAACACATTACAAAAAAAAAATAGATCATATACCAACACACATACACAAACACAGAGAGAGAGAGAGAGAGGGAGAAATAAATACTTAAAACATACTTACTTTGCCGTGAAAATTTCCAAATTGAAGTCCAGTTGGTTTGCAGATGGCGAGTCCAAGTATAGAGTTACAAGTCCAACAGATGGCAGAGGCATTTACAAAGTTAAAACAGCTGACAAAGTTTGAATAACCATTCTAGAAGAGGAACGGAGTTTTATACTCACAGAAATAGGTCACGCAAAAAATTTGCAGCAATCACAGATCGAAACCTCAAAAAATCTTGAGGGAAAAAAAAAACTGACCTTGACCTTGACCCTGACCTTGAACTTAACATTGACCTTGACCTTGACCCTTCAACACTTATTACCTGCGTCCATGGGGGGTCCATACCACCGTCCTTTAGTGGTATCCAGCAAGCCAAGGGTTTCATACTTACCTAAACGCTGAAAGAGCTCCGGAGGCACGTCTTCACTCTTCGGAGTACCAGATCCAACTGATCCAAACTAGGCAAACGCGCTCCCTTTTATACCCATCAGCCAGTCGTAGCTCAAAATACGAAAAAAATTTGTAACTCGAGAACGGTTCAACGTAGAGACTTGAAACCACCATCATTGGATGAAGAATTAAATTCTCCATCTAGTAAAAATAGTTTCGAGTCTCTGCGTCCATTCGTTCTCGAGTTATGAATTACTTTAGATTTAGCGGAAAATCTAAAAAAATTCGTAACTCGAGGACGAATGAACGTAGAGACCCGAAACCGGTGTCAATCGAAGCAAAATTAAATTTTCCATCTAATCATGGTGGTTTCAAGTCTCTACACCGATTCATTCTCGAGTTACGAATTTTTTTTAGATTTTCCGCTAAACATAAAAAAATTCGTAACTCGAGAACGAATCGGTGTAGAGACTTGAAACTACCATGATTAGATGGAGATTTTAATTCTACATCTAGTAAAGGTAGTTTCGTGTCTCTACGTCCATTCGTTCTCGAGTTACGAATTAGTTCATGTTTAGCGTTAAATCTAAAGTAATTCATAACTCGAAAACGAATGAACGTAGAGACTCGAAACCGGTGTCAATCGACGGGGAACAAAATTTACCTTCGAATGACACCGGTTTCATCACTCCGAGAGACGTTCAGATTTAGCGGAAAATCTAAAAAAAAAATCGTAACTCGAGAAAGAATGGACGTAGGGACTCGGAACCGGTGTCAATCGACGAAGAATAAAATTTACCTTCGAAAGACACCGGTTTCAAGTCTCTACACCGATTCGTTCTCGAGATACGAATTTTTTTATGTTTAACGCTAAATCTAAAAAAATTCGTAACTCGAGAACGAATGGACGTAGAGACTTGAAACTACCATCATTGCATGAAGAATTAAATTTTCCATCTTGTAAAGGTAGTTTCGTGTCTCTACACCGATTCGTTTTTGAGCTACGAATTTTTTTAGATTTAACGGTAAATCTAAAGTAATTCATAACTCGAGAACGAATGGACGTAGAGACTTGAAACTGCCATGATTAGATGGAAAATTTAATTTTACTTCGAATGACACCGGTTTTGAGTCTCTACGTTCATTTGTTCTCAAGTTACGAATTTGTTTAGATTAGCGTTAAATCTAAAAAAATTCGTAACTCGAGAACGAATCGACGTAGAGATTCGGAAGTACCATCATTAGACGACGAACAAAAATTACCTTCAAATGATACCCGTCGCATTTCCATCGGTCGTTTTCTCGGAGTTACGAATTATTTCAGGTTTAACACTAAATCTAAAAAAATTCGTTGTTCGAAAACGAATCGGTGTAGAGACACGAAACTACCTTTACTAGATGGAGAATTTAATTCTTCATGGAATGATGGTAGTTTCAAGTCTCTACGTCCATTCGTTCTCGAGTTATGAATTACTTTAGATTTAACGCTAAACATGAACTAATTCGTAACTTGAGAACGAATGGACGTAGAGACACGAAACTACCTTTACTAGATGTAGAATTAAAATCTCCATCTAATCATGGTAGTTTCAAGTCTCTACACCGATTCGTTCTCGAGTTACGATTTTTTTATGTTTAGCGGAAAATCTAAAAAAAATTCGTAACTCGAGAACGAATCGGTGTAGAGACTTGAAACCACCATGATTGGATGGAAAATTTAATTTTGCTTCGATTGACACCGGTTTCGGGTCTCTACGTCCATTCGTCCTTGAGTTACGAATTTTTTTTAGATTTTCCGCTAAATCTAAAGTAATTCATAACTCGAGAACGAATGGACGCAGAGACTCGAAACTATTTTTACTAGATGGAAAATTTAATTCTTCATCCAATGATGGTAGTTTCAAGTCTCTACGTTGAACCGTTCTCGAGTTACAAATTTTTTTCGTATTCTAAGCTACGACTAGCTGATGGGTATAAAAGGGAGCGCGTTTGCCTAGTTTTGATCAGTTGGATCTGGTACTCCGAAGAGTGAAGACGTGCCTCCGGAGCTCCTTCAGCGTTTAGGTAAGTATGAAACCCTTGGCTTGCTGGATACCACTAAAGGAGGGTGGTATGGACCCCCCATGGACGCAGGTAATAAGTGTTGAAGGGTCAAGGTCAAGGTCAATGTCAAGTTCAAGGTCAAGGTCAGTTTTTTTTCCCCTCAAGATTTTTTGAGGTTTCGATCTGTGATTGCTGCAAATTTTTTGCGTGACCTATTTCTGTGAGTATAAAACTCCGTTCCTCTTCTAGAATGGTTATTCTAACTTTGTCAGCTGTTTTAACTTTGTAAATACATTTTCCCATCTGTTGGACTTGTAGTTTTTTCATCTGTTAGAACTTTGTGTGAATACCTCGGCCACCTGTTGGAACTTGTAATTCTTGAAGGAGTGAAGTTGTAAATACCTCTGCCATCTGTTGGACTTGTAACTCTATACTTGGACTCGCCATCTGCAAACCAACTGGACTTCAATTTGGAAATTTTCACGGCAAAGTAAGTATGTTTTATGTATTTATTTCTCTCTCTCTCTCTCTCTCTGTGTGTGTGTGTTTGTGTATGTAAGTTGGTATATGATCTATTTTTTTTTTTGTAATGTGTTCGTTTCTAGTGGTATTCGAATTGCAGTTTTAAGTTAAATTTTTATTTTAGCCCAAACAGTAAACTGCGATATTTTACAGTCCGCGTTTTAAAAAATTCGTAAGTTTATAGCAAATCGAATACAACTAGGTACTTGTAAGGATCCTTACAGCCTTTTGTGTATAGTCTGTTACGTTTATGTATGTTGTATTAGATATTTGTGTCGCTGCCGTTGTTTCTTTTGTTTTTTTTTTCAGGGGGGGATCTTGGATCAACTGGACCCCCCGAAGAAGCTGGACCGAAACAGTGCAGACATCTTCAAGCCGTACCCGGAGAATAGAACATGGATTACACGAACTATTCTCCGTAACTACAGATGAAGACCAAGTTTTGTGCGGAATTCCGGTGTTTCCTCCTCTCCGAAGCAGTGCAGACGTCCTCAAGCCGTACCCGGAGAATAGAACATGGATTACACGAACTATTCTCCGTGAACAATTTTTTGCTACAGATGAAGACGGGTAAGTCATTTTAATTTATCTCTCTATCTCTTTGGCATCTTATTTCGCGTGGGACTTATTAATTGGTCCGTAAATAACTAGGATTGTAACCGTTGGAAACCTAACCGTGACAACGTAAGATGGTTCCAATCCAGATCAAAATTTTATAAACTACGAAAGCGTCGACAAATATCTCTCTCTATCTCTTTGGCATCTTATTTCGCGTGGGACTTATTAATTGGTCCGTAAATAACTAGGATTGTAACCGTTGGAAACCTAACGGTGACAACGTAAGATGGTTCCAATCCAGATAAAAATTTTATAAACTACAAAAGCGTCGACAAATATCTCTCTCTATCTCTTTGGCATCTTATTTCGCGTGGAACTTATTAATTGGTCCGTAAATAACTAGGATTGTAACCGTTGGAAACCTAACGGTGACAATGTAAGATGGTTCCAATCCAGATCAAAATTTTATAAACTACAGATGAAGACGAATAGAACTCTATCTCTTTGGCATCTTATTTCGCGTGGGACTTATTAATTGGTCCGTAAATAACTAGGATGGTATCCGTTGGAAACCTAACGGTGACAACGTAAGATGGTTCCAATCCAGATCAAAATTTTATAAACTACGAAAGCGTCGACGAATAGAACTTGGAACAACTAAATTTACAGATGAAGACGGGTAAGTCATTTTTATTTATCTCACTCGCTCTCTCTCTCTCTCTCTCTCTCTCTAATACTTCAATGAGGATCCTCATTCTAATGCTATTTTTTTTGGAGTGTGTATGCCAATGTTTTCAGCAGTACCCGGAGAATAGAACTTGGATTACACGAACTATTCTCTGTGAACAACTAAATTTACAGATGAAGACCCTTGGACGTCTCTTTCTTTTCTTTTTGCAGGACGGAAACAATAAAAGCTCTCGAAACGATTGTGTACTGTTTTATTTCACACACACGCAAACATTAACACCTCGGTTTTTTTAAGGTCTCGAAAAAAAGGACATCTTGTACGATATGTGGTTTGATTGAAACAAGTGTAGTTTATTTTTTAAAGTTTGTATTTGTTGTTTAAAGTTTAGATTGGATTTAACATCGACACAGGTGAATTTAACATCGGGTAGTGGTTGCGGTGGGCTCCAATCTGAAAACAATTATGTGTTTACGATGTAAATCTCGAAACTTTATGTTTTGAGCGGTAATATTTCACGTCTTGAAACTTTCGAACAAATCCCAAACGCTTTTACGATGTAAATCTCGAAACTTTATGTTTCGAGTGGTAATATTTCACGTCTCGAAACTTTCGAACAAATCCCAAACGCTTTTACGGTGTAAATCTCGGAACTTTATGTTCCAAACAAATCCAAACGCGTTTACTATGTAAATCTCGGAACTTTATGTTCCGAGTGGTAATATTTCACGTCTCTATGTTCCAAACACAAATCCAAACGCGTTTACTATGTAAATCTCGGAACTTTATGTTCCGATTGGTAATATTTTCACGCATATGAGTCTCGAAACTTTACGTTCCGAGCAAATTCAAACGCGTTTACGATGTAGTTTAACATCGGGTAGTGGTTATGGTGGGTCCAATCTAAAAAAAATTCGAACGCGTTTACGATGTAAATCTCGGAACTTTATGTTCCGAGTGGTAATATTTTCACGCATATGAGTCTCGAAACTTTACGTTCCGAGCAAATTCAAACGCGTTTACGATGTAATTCTTGGAGCTTCATCCCCATGCAATATAGGTTTCCGGAAACTAATTCTCAGAATTGAAAAAAGGGGATTGCATGAAATCGCAAACGTTTATGTGGGATCGTTTTTTTTTTCCTTCGATGATCTGAAACGCGTAGAAAAATACGATCGCGTGCGTGTTTTTTACCAGTCTTGTATTTTTTGTGTGTTGGGTGTTTTTTACGTTCTTGTGAGTCTCGAAAAGAGCGTTTTGAGCAAACCCGCGTGCGTGCTTTTATCTGTTAGGTTGGTGGGTGTTTTTACGATGTATGAGTTGGTGTCGAAAAAAGAAAATGCAAAGCATCTCGCGGACATTTGATCGTGCGTAGTTTTTTTAGTTTTGTGTGTCATAGAAGCTCGAAAGAGGGAGAGAGTAACGAGCATCTTGAACGGTACGTGGTTTGATGGAAGCGTGTGTAGTTTTTAAGTGTGTGTGTGTGTGTGTGTGTTTCGATCATTTTTTTCCTTACCGACTAAGGTTTTTAATGACAACAAAAAACATTCGAACTCCCAAAACAAAAAAACATTCAAACTCCCAAAACAAAAAAACATTCAAATTTCCCAAAACAAAAAAACATTCGAATTCCCAAAACAAAAAAAACATTCGAATTCCCAAAACAAAAAAAGCATTCAAACTCCCAAAACAAAAAAACATTCAAACTCCCAAAACAAAAAAACATTCAAACTCCCAAAACAAAAAAACATTCGAATTCCCAAAACAAAAAAACATTCGAATTCCCAAAACAAAAAAAACATTCAAACTCCCAAAACAAAAAAACATTCAAACTCCCAAAACAAAAAAACATTCAAACTCCCAAAACAAAAAAACATTCAAACTCCCATAACAAAAAAACATTCAAACTCCCAAAACAAAAAAACATTCAAACTCCCAAAACAAAAAAACATTCGAATTCCCCAGAGCAAAAAAACATTCAAACTCCCAAAACAAAAAAACATTCGAATTCCCCAGAGCAAAAAAACATTCAAACTTCCCAAAACACAAAACACTTTAAAATCTCAAAAAAAAAAAAAAAATTTTTTTCTTTTTTTTTTTTTTTTGCCTTCCTCTGTGAGCTACAAAAGATTCCAGCAGCACGTTTCGAATCAACGATTTCCGTCATGATTCGGAATACGAAATTGATCGCTTGCAACGCAGTTTTGCGTGAATTGGAGGACTTCGAATTGGATTTCGTGAGCAAAATCAAGCCCTTCCTCGCCATGGGCATCCATCCCGATCGTTACCTAATTACGTATTCGATTCGACGCGACTACTGAACGAGACGAGAAAGGATCTCACGGAACGATTTCCCGACGATCGGTTGGAGATGGTCGTCGCCGAAGTATCGGACATGGAAGAGCTTCGCGACGTTTCAGCGAGAGAGCAAAGGGGAGGACGATTGACATGTTCCGTTTGCCTGGACGCAATTGTCCGTTGCGACGGGAAAAACTAGCGTGCGGTCACTCTTTTCATCAGGCTTGTATTTCAGAATGGTTCGCTACCGCCAAGCGGACGAATTCGGACCGGACGTGCCCGCTGTGCCGTCGTCGTTGCTTCGACTCGAGTGGTGGCCGTAGTAGATGCCGGATCAGGACGACGAAAAATTTCTTCGATTCGCAGAAGTATCGGACACTCGCCAAGACGTACGGGGAAAAGATTTCGTACATCAGAAACATGGAGAGGTTGCTGCAGGAAATGAATGCGAAATTACTGGAGTTGGCCGTAGCTAAAGTGAGCGCTTGTCTCGGGCCGTAGATCCTTGCAATCTTGGTAAGGCCCGGAGGAAAACGTTGAAATAATCGATCGATCGGAAGCAGATCCAATTTCCTGCAAACTTTCGAAATTTTCAAAGTCCCATTTTTTTTGAAACCCTAAGATCAAGAACCTAAAATTTAAACATGAAAAAAATTTTTTTTTTATTTTTTAAAGGAACTCTTTGGATGTGTTGGAGGTTTCAATCTTCGTTTATTTCGCAAATGCTGGACTTTGTCCTTTTTGGAGTCGTAAAGTTTAAAAATGCCAACATCTTCAACGCGTGAAGTAAAAATGTAAGTTGTTTGAAGAAAAAAAAAACACTTGACTTGAAAAACGTGACAATCTCAAAAGAAAGCGATCGTCGTCATTTCAGTTTGATGATTTCCAAAAAAATACAAGTTCAATTTTTTGAATCTCATTCCTAATCGAATCTTCAAACTTCAAAAATATTTGAGTTCGAGTGTTTGAGGGATCGTTGGATCCGTATTCCGATTTTCATCAAACTTCAATTTTTTTTCTAAATGCCATTCTCTCTTCCTCCGAACCCCTGAGGTCCAGAACCTCTAAGAGATCTAAGGAGATTACGTTTTTTTAACCGTGTTTGCGTGAACCTACAGAAAGTAACGTTCGAATCGAAAACAAACACTAACGTTCGCGCGCAGTTCTGAAGTGATTCTCGTAAAAATTCACCAGGTGACAACGTGAACGAGCAGATGGCGCTGTTTCCAGGCGATTTGACCAAGGTTTCCGTACTAGTCTGAAGTGGTTCTCGTAAAATTCGTCAGGTGGCCTCGTGAACGAGCAGATGGCGCTGTTTCCATGCGAGGCTAAACAGATTCGGGTACAGGTCTGAAGTGGTTCTCGTAAAATTCGTCATGTGCCCTCGTGAACGACGCAGATGGCGCTGTTTCCAGGCGATTTGACCAAGGTTCGCATACAGGTCTAAGATGGTTCTCGTAAAATTCGTCAGGTGGCCTCGTGAACGACGCAGATGGCGCTGTTTCCAGGCGATTTGACCAAGGTTCGCGTACAGGTCTAAGATGGTTCTCGTAAAATTCGTCAGGTAGCATCGTGAACGACGCAGATGGCGCTGTTTCCATGCGAGGCTAACCAAGATTCTTGTACAGGTCTGAAGTGATTCTCGTAAAAATCGCGAGATGGCCTCGTGAACGCGGCAGATGGCGCTGTTTCCAAGCGAAATCGAAAAAGGTTCGCATACAGTTCTAAGATGGTTCTCGTAAAAATCGCAAGGTGGCATCGTGAACGAGGCATATGGCGCTGTTTCCAGGCGATTTGACCAAGGTTCGCGTACAGTTCTAAGATGGTTCTCGTAAAAATTCGCGAGGTGGCGTCGTGAACGAGGCAGATGGCGCTGTTTCTTGACGATGACCAAGGTTCGCGAACAGTTCTGAAGTGATTCTCGTAAAAAATCACTAGGAGGCGCTCTCCTAGCCCGTTTCTCTTACAGCGTTGCGAAGGTTCTTGGAAAAAAATCACTAGGTGGCGCTCTCCAAGCCCGTTTCTCTTACAGCGTTGCGAAGGTTCCTGGAAAAAATCACTAGGAGGCGCTCTCCGAGCCCTGTTACAGCGTTGCGGAGGTTCTCGCGACGATCGTGTGGGGGCGCCGAAACCCATATGCTCACCGAGCGGTTGGTTGCCCCGTCTTTGGTTTTTCCTCCGGGGTCCCGTTGCTCGAAAAAAATATTGAGGGACTGTACCTACGGGGTTTGGCGCCATGGCGAACTTCAGAAATTGCCCCCCCCCCCCCAGTTAGCCCCAGAAGTAGAAGTCACCGAAGGTCACTGTGACTTCCCAAAAACGTTTTTTTTGGGGGGGGGGGGACATTCGACGAATTGATTTGATAAATCAGGAGACACAACTTCAAAATTTCCCCCACTTTTTTTTTTAATTGTTTTCAATGATGCCCAATGTTCCTTCGCAGTAGATGTTATGTATATGTGTGCATGCTCGAATTTTATCATTCGGTAAAGTTGGGATTTCATTCAGCAAATTGAGAATTTTTCCCTCCCCAAAAATTTTAGTTCTTCCCACATCATTTCACATAAATTTAATTAAACCAATACTATTTGCAATGCGTTAATAAATACAAGTTATGTACGTTCTTGAGCCAAATGCGAATCAACATTGTTCGTTCCGTTTATAGCGCAATGTATCTATTATTTTTCAAAACACCTTTAACCTTTAATAGAGTTTTTTTCAAATCAGAAACCACTAGGAGAATGTACAATAAACATAACTTACACATTTACTAAAAAAAAGAAAGAAACCTTAATTTTAAAAAATAAATAAAATAAAAATCCAAGCATTTAAAAAATGCTATTATAGCAAAAAAAAAAAGCATGACTAATCTGAAATTGACTAAAAAGCACGACCGTTTACCATTTACATACAGGCAAAATAAAAGTAATAAATTCATATTAGCTAATTAAGGCCTCCCAATATTTTGTTCAAATAAGATTATGCTTATATTATCTCTTACAATAAGACTTAGCCTAAGAAAAACAATTCCCTTCAAACTATACACTACAAAATATCGCCCCTCCCCGAAAAAAAAAAGGAATCATTCGGCATAGAACGCCCTCCACCACCGCTCCCAGTTAAACAAATTGTGTGAATAAGTCTAGCTAACTTAATGAATCGGAATAGAATTTCACGAGAGGGGTAAAATTCCCTTATTATTATAATTATTAATTAAGGATTGTTTCATTTTCCCCTCTAGCTCTTTTGCCAGTTTTTTTTTTTTTTTTTTGAGCAATCACGATTGCTTATTGTTCTCACTTGACTGTTTTTGGCGTCCTATCATTTTATTTTCCCACCGCCACCCTCGCACCATCACCGTCGACCGGCTCCTCACGATGCTGCTCCTCTAGCGAAAGCTGTCTCCAGGTCGCATCCATGTAATACACACACGCGCATACATACACAACTACACACACACACAAATACATACACCTACACACACAAACAAAAACACACACACATACACACAACTACCCACAAATTCATGCCTGCACACAGAAACAAACACATATGCCTACACACACATACACATACCCCCCCCCACACACACATTCATACACACAACTACCCACACACTTATGCCAGCACACAGACACAAACACACATGCCTACACACACTTTGCTTGCGTTCGACGAGCACGACTGGTAGCGACCGGTTAGTTAATCACGTGACAGCTAATGATCACGTGCTCCAATCAACTGCTTAGAATGGTAACCGGTTGATCATAGGACGCTGCGGTTAGTAAATGGTTACTTACTGGTCGACCGGTGAGGTTCGTCGAACGCAACCATACACATACCCCCTACACACAAACACACATAACCCCCACACACAAACATACACGCCTACATACACCCACTCGTGATTGCGAAAAACATAATTTGAATTCAAGATGTCAAAGATCAAATTAATTGTTTTTTTTTTTTTTTTTTGAGCAATCACGATTGCTTATTGTTCTCATTTGACCGTTTTTGAGGTCCGTGCCTTTTTCAGCTTGGACCAGAAGCCTCTGCAGCACCACCGCCCACCGTCCTCTGCAGGCGGCGCGGCGCGGCTGCTTCGGCCCTGAGCTATCCGCTTCTCCTGGTCGGAGGCGTCCATGTCCTACACGTACGCTCACATACATACACACACACACACGCCTACGTGCATACACACAGGTCTACGCACACACACAAGCCTACACACTTACACACACAACTAAGCACATGTAACCGCCCAAGAGGAGATGCAGGCCTGGGGGGGGGGGGGCAGGAGCTGTTTCTAGAAACAATAACTCCAATGAGTAGGGTCCTGTCTCAGTTCGTGATTGCGAAAAACATAATTTGAATTCAAAATTTCAGAATTGAAATTAATTTTCTTTTATTATTATTATTATTATTATTATTTTTTTTTTTTGCAGAAGTATTTTTCTACTTGTATGGTCAATTTTTCAAAAAAATTTTCAAAACAAACCTGTTTTTCTTTCCTTTTTTTAAATATTAGTCGAAATGTCCCCCCCCCCCTTCAGCTGCTGCGCCCCTGGCGAGAGCCACTCCTGTCAACCCCTTGGTACGCTGCTACCTTTGTCGATAATTCCTTGACATTTCTATCACCTGGTTTGTTTACATCATATTATCATAAAACTAGATAGGCTTGGTTTCGAGTACAAAAAAAAAAAAAAAAAGAAAGAAAGAAAAAGAAAAAAGGAAAAAAAAAAACCAATAGCGAACAACACCCATTCTAGCCACTGTTAAAACCACTGAAGTTTACCTCGCTGTTGGAGAGAGCGCCATCTAGTGGTAGGCTCGGTTTCGAGTACAGAAAAAACGTCGCAGAACAACGGTATATGATTCTGATAAAGCGGATCTTTAGCCAGAGGCACAACTTAATGCTAGGAGGAAAGACTTGTGCACGTTGGGGTGCATTTGGAAACAAGGGTCGGTGCCTCGGTGCCACTCGGAAACGCTGCGGTCGTTTTTTGTAGGGACTCTAGTTTTTTGGCGATCGACTTGGTAGCAACGGTAGCAACCTGTCGTAGCGCAGTCTGGAAGCGGTTAGCGAGGTCACATACGTCACAAAGCCTGTGTTGGCCAATCCGGTCGTGTTTCATGTTTTGATCGTAACGCACGTGACTTTCCCCCCCCCATTACGAAAGTTATGCTTTGATTGGAGCGTCGTTTGCTGCTGAACAACTACCGCGGTGTAACCACGAGCGTTCGGAAACACAGCTGTTCTACCAGGTTTTCTAGAGAAATTCCAAATACGTCATAAACTCACCGGTCTAACCACGCGGTTTAACCGGTGGATCGTTTCCGAACTCAGCCTTGATGTACATATGAATCACACAATGATTACACATGAATGATGATCACATTACGATTAGTTGGTGTAGTAAAATTTGAAATTTATGGAGATTCACAAAATTCCGTTGAAATGATGTTTTTCCTCCAAATGAAAGAAGGAGGATGAAATGGAAATGTTTGCGCGGCTCGTTTGAATTTCTTTTCTCGATATTCGTACTGAACATCGAAAATTTTATTGTCACAATATGCGTTCTTAACATTTTCTTTTCTTTTTTTTTTTTTTTGACTTCAGACGAGAAATATTCGGTTACTATTTCACCTGCATTTTTGATAGAGTTTGCACATCAGTAATTTTTAGATAAGCACTTTTATCGTATTTGCAAGGTATCGTTGTTATCTCTTAATGTGATTGAATTGAAAACAATAGGTGTATAAATGTTTCCTTAAGGTTTTTATTTTTTCGCCTGCTTTTGTTCGTAAGTAATATTTTTCTCAATGATTGAAGTTTTAAGCTACTTGATCTCTATGACATTATAAACTAAATATTTTGTTCTGAATATTTCTTATCATGTACACCAAATCACGATCTAATTCTTACTAGCAGCTCTTTTCCTCATAAAATATTTACTCTATGTTTGTGTGAATATTTTGGTACAAATACTGTCATGATGATTGCCCAACCAAAACATTACTTAAAAGTTTAAAGTAGAAAGTTTTAGATCATCTGTTAGTTGCTTCCACTTATTTCTAAACCTGCAGAAACATCGTGTAGGGCAAAAATTCCCCAAGGATGCTACAATCAAATCTCAGTCAAAATATTGTTTCAACTATAGATAGTAAATGTCATGTCTGCGAAAGTAGGATGGAAAAACTTGATGTTGCTCAACCAATGTTTGGATAATAGCGATAACTATGTAGAAAAAATAAGCATGTGTTGGTAACTTGTTGAGTATGCAGCCAGGCCAGTCATTTCAAAATTTTCTGTTGTGTGTGGGGGGGGGGAGGGGGAGGAGCAAAGGACATCTGTTCAATTAATTTTTAGGGAAAAAACAACAAAATATGGACGAAAATGCCTAATTTCAAAATGTTTGTAAAATCCAAGGGGTCAGTTGCCCTTCTATACTTTGATTGTCCAAATGAAGAACCTACAGCCTGGTACCTTTATCTTCTAAAACATCTTGATATTTTAAGAAATTTAATTACTTACAAATTTATCAAAAGGTGGCTTGTATAGGGGGAAGGGGCAACTGCCCCCTCACTTTCAAGTCTAGGGACCTTGCGCTCTTACTTTTCAGAGTTACTTCCACTTTTCAGTGGAAGGAAGAAGTCCACACTGGCCATCCGTTCAGATTTTAGATTTCAATTTCCAAATTTTTAGAGGTCCTTTAATGAGTGATGTCAATAATATAGTCCAGTTATAAAAAAAAATCAGTTTCAGGGCAATGCCCCCTAACCCTTAACACCCTAAACTTCTTTTGACCCCCCTCCCTGTTTTTGGTGCACCAGCTGCCTATGATTTACTGCTATATTCCCAGACATAGATTCAGGTCCGTGACCAAAAATTCATAAAGGGAGGGTTTTAAAGTTATTACTCCTTGCCCACATTGTCAAGAAACTAATGGGTCATTGATTTCCGTTTGATCGTCGCAATCAGGAGCTATGGCACAGCCACAGGATGGGTTTTGTGGTAAAAACCCCTCCCAGGGCTGAAACAAATTCATTTCCCCTGCACAAATTAAGGGGGAAAAAACAGTATTTGAACTTTTCCTAGCCGGGTGCGTTTCAACTAAATATCTTACCGTTTTTAATGATCGGGAAGTAGTCATGCATTACTTTCCAATTCTTAAATATACAAGTCATGTTTCATGATGAGCAGTTTAAAGAGCTGAAATGATCCCAACAAAGCGCTAGAGGGTCTTGGTCCTTTAGCATCATAGGCGGCTTGTTTGGGGGGGGAGGGCGGTCAAAGAGGGCAACTGCCCCCTACATTTCCAAATGTAAAGGGGCCTTGCCCCCCTCACTTTTCAGTGTTAAAAATTAATGATGGATTGAAAAATTATTTTTTATAGGCTTTATTGATTTATTTTACGAAAGTAAAAAGCTAAAGATCCTAAAGGAATTAACTTTGCTTATCTTATTTCATCAGAGTGGAACTTTACAAAGGAGGGAGAGTCTATGGTGGCCATCTGTGCCGATTTTTGATGCTTGATTCCACAGCGTTTTAGAAGTTCTGAAATCATTAATATTAAAAGCCATTCAGTAATATAGCTCAATTTTCCAAAAAAAAAAAAAGTCTCAGGGGTCATGCCCCCTAACCCCTACACTACACTTCTTTTGACACCCCCCCCTTTTTTCATGCACCAGCTGCCTATGCTTAGCACTTCTATTGCTGCACAAATCTTTATTGCAAAACCAAGTGAGAGGAAGCCTTCCCAATTCTGATCTAAAGATCAAACTGTTATTAGCTAGCGTTTGACAATCGTAAAGACATTGATGTATTTGAGGAAGACTTTTCAATGTACTCGCAAAAAAAAAAAAAAAAAAAAAGAAATGAATATAAGTTTAAAATAAAGCTAATGAAAAATATACTGAGCTGTTTCTCTCTTTCTTAGTTTTAAAGTCATAATGATATTAATGCAAATTATAAAATATTTTAAAGCAAGTTATTTAAATGAATAATTACTCATCCACAGAAACTCTTTGCTTAGGAAAAATTGAATATTTTCACATTATAAATGAATGGGAAAGAAAGCAATAATTTTGGATTTTGAAAACCCTCGCCAAAAATTGTTTCTGACTGCATCACTGATAAGGGATGCAACAGAGGTAAGGGTTTCAACCCTGGTTTTAAACCATGTTACCAAGGGCGCCCATATAGGGGGGTAAGTGGGGGCTCAAGGCCCACCTTAGAACTTTCTTGCTTTTAGTACTTTTTTATTTGCAAAATGAAAAAAAAAAAAACATTTTTTCTCCACAAATTTAGGAATAAGTTATTAAAAATGTTAAATTTTAATAACTCTAATCTGTGCTTAAATTAGTTTAAATATGGAAAATATCCTGCTAATCCATGGGGAAATATGCGCCTCCCCCCTTTAAATTTTTGTATATGGGCGGCCATGTTACCAATACTACCATGATATTTTTTTACATGTATAACTACTGTTATGACCCCCCACCCACCTAGTGGCCAGTATCAGATCCAAGGGGTGGGGGTGCTAAGAGGGGCTATAGTCCCCTTCAATTTTCAGAGACTTTTAATACTGCAAAATTTCAGAGACTTTTAATACTGCAATACATTTGCGAATTTAAATGTGCATTACATTTAAATATAACTACTATATATAGTGGTATATTTATAGAAAAGAGGGGGAGCTAGGAGACTGTAGCCCCTCCCATTCTCCCATTTGGTCAAAACATAAAAACAGATTAAAATGTGATCTGCAATGGAATGGAAAAGCTTGGAGGAAATAGTTTCGTTCTGCAATTTTTTTTTTTTTTTTTAAATCTGAAAGTTATAACTTTAAAACTAAACCATTCACATATATTTAACTAAGTCCTCAGGTTAAGAGAGCTATAGCCAACCCCCCCCCCCCCCCATGAGGTCAGAAAAACAAAACCAAAATTTCAAAGATTTCAAATACTTCAATACTTTTCCAAATTTAAATCTGCATTATATTTAAGTAAATATATACACTGTGGCATATTAACGGTGAGTTGAGGGGGGGGGGGGGGGCTAAAGGAACTGTAGCTCCTTCTCCCATTCGGTCAAAACGTACAACAGATTACAATGGGATTTGCAATGGCATGGGAAGACTTGGAGGAAATAGCTTCATCCTGATGATATCAGTTTCAAATTCAAAGCTATATATTTTATTTCATTCTCAGGTTAACGAGCCTATAGCCCCCCCCCCCCCCTCCTCCTTCCAATGAAGTCAGAACTTGCACTGGATAAAACCGAATTTAAGGAGATTTTAAACACTGCAATACTTTTACAAAGAGAGCCTAAAACTGCTTTTAGGCCTCTAATGTCATCAAAAATTACTTGCATTTTTAGTACACTATTTTCAAATATTTCTGGAGAAAATTTTCTACGTTTTTTTTTTTTTTTTCCAATTTACATAATATTCACCCCCTTTTTTGTACAAACATAGAATGAAATTTATTTTGGAGTTTTAATTTCAAACTACTTCAGGCGTGAAACTGCTCCTATATGTACATTTACCGTCGCCTAAGTGAGCTTATGTTTTTAGTACGGAGAAGGGATCCCGAATCTCCTTAACCTAACAATACCATAAAAAAAGCATTAAGATTGCGTTTCTAGCTTTAATGTAGAAATTTTGTAGTGACAGAACTCAAACACTATGGCTAAAAAAGATTCCTTTTTAGGACTTCAAGCTTGAAGCATATCCTTTGGAGACAACTCATTTCATCAAAATGTAAATTAAAATTGTGTTTTTAGAACTTCAATATCAATCAGAAGACAGCCCGGAACCCCAAGGCGTCTTCTAGCATCGTCCATGAGGGCCTGAAATGCCATTTTTAAAGACTTCGATTTCAAAAAAATCTGGAGAAGATCTTCGAACACTCACTCTTTTCCTAATATTACTATAAAAATATAGAATAAATTGTGTGTTTGAAACTTCATTTTCTAAATTTAGCCGAAGAAGATACCTAAATTCTTCTCTACACGCTTAACATCTTTAAACAGAACCAAAAATTGCTCTTCTAAGATTTCAACTTTTATAAACTTCCGGAGGGGTAGACTCAAGAACCTCCTCCCTAGTATCAAACACAGATGGCTTTAAATTTCGTTTTAGAAAAATTCCTCAGGAGAATCCCTGAATCTTTTTTCTTCACATGCAACCTAAAAATGACTTTTGGAAAGAGATTTCGGGAGGGAAAGAGGCCGATATAGTCAAGAGGAGGCAGGGGGTATTCTTTCCTCTATGCTTACCAAACCTAAACCTTAAGTCACATCTTTAGGACCTCACTTTTGAAAAAATTCCGGAATAAAGACCTGACATCACTTTCGTGACATTAGGAGATTAAGGCGTACAGTTGAGTTTTTTTCGATCTTTAGGGTCAATAAACTTCCAGAGACAGCCCGTGAACTTTTTCTATTTCCCCAGATGAAACGCCACCAAGGACAAGCCTTTTGAAGACTTAGTTGTTAAAAATATTTTCATAGAGAGCCTCCAAAAATTTCCATTTTCTAAACTTAACCAATCATCGACTAAAATTGTGTCTTTCCAGACTTTACTGACGAAACTTTTCCAGAGGGTCTCCCAACCCTCTTAATTTCCTAAACGTCACCAGTTATAGCCTAAATTGGACTGTTCAATGTCAAAAGACTTCCGGAGGAGAGCCACCTAGTACCGGAAGTTGTGTAAAACTCCTTCTTAAAAGACTCCAATTTTGAAAATTTTCAAAGTAAATCACCAAAGAATTCCTCTCCTAGCTTCTCCAAAGGTAGCTTGATTTTCCCGAGTGCTAGAGGGAAAAACTTTGAGAGAGAGCAGCGAAATCTTTAGGGCCCTTCCCTAGGCAAGCAGTTTTCAATGTTAATAAGTCTTCATGCTAATTTTTTTCAATTTTCTTCATTCAATTTCTTAGGTCGTTGGGCCCCTTAAGGACGCCCCTCCTAACATCGGTGGGGTCTGCGGGTACGTAAATCTGGGCCTGCCCTGGACCTTCACAGATAGCATAAAATTGCGTTTTTAACCTTTTATTTGTACAAATTTCTGGAAAAGAGCATTCAATTCCCTATATCGCTAAAGCAAGCTTGAAATTCACTGTAGTAAGGGAAAATATTCGGGAAGGAACCTCAACCCCATCTCACCTAACTTTACCGCCAAAACGTTTTGAAAATTTCATTTCTGGCATCAATTTTTAAATTTCTGCGGGGAGAGTCCTGACCCCTTCACAACATCTGCTTCTTTTTACTACCTTTCTCTAGCAATGGCTGGGGTATAATGTTTATACTCTAGCTTTTATCTTCGTTTTTTCGATAGGGAGCCATACCATGTTTGCAGACCTCTTTCTGTTCATGCGAATGTGTTTTTATCTACCAGTGTGATAATCTACTCAGCTTTATAAGAGGTTTTTGCCTGAGCATGGTTTTAGCTACTTCAGACTTATGAGCATAAATTTAGAACGCAGCTGCAATCTCCGGATGCTGCAACTGACATTTTCAGTGTTTGCTTACAATTCCGTCTTAGCTCTGGTCATGGGGCCGTAATTTGTAGCTGTATATCCACTTATTTCCCGAGGGACTCCCATCTGGTATGTCACGTCAGTGACAGGAACAGGGGACCCTCGGGGGTAATGTATATCCAAATGATGTGCATATAGTGTTTTCTGACCTTTGAAATGTTCACGAAATTATTTATATTCTTCAGTATACTATATAAGTTTATTTCAAGTAAAAAACCGTATTTAAAGTCCTGAATTTAAATTTTGCGGGAGAGGGACCCCTTGTAGAGAAAATTTCATATTGTTTAAACAAGGGTGGATGTCCCTCTAAGAGCGATGCCCCCCCCCCCCCAACTGAGATTGACAGTATCCACAAAAACGACGAAAAAGACCCTCTAAAACGGTGACGCTCCACTTGGACTGAGGTTAGCCCCTCCCCCTCCTTGCTCAAGTTCTAGATCCACCACTTCTAGTGGCCACAGCCAGAGTTTTCAAAATACAATTTCAGTCAGTAAAATGGGGAATGTAATAAATTGTAGCAATGCTTCAAATTTTCATTTTGCTCTGTATTGATTTTTCTCAAATGATAGAGGTTTAACCCTTAAAACCTTTCCCCTTGGACAGTGCTTTACATAAATTCATTTTTGTAATGGGAACTCTCGTAAAGCATGTGTAAGGGGAGGTGGGGGCACGTTGATCCACTTTTTTGCTTATCATTTTTCATCTTACCAAAAAAATTTAATGAGCAGTTCAATTTTCTACAATAAGTTTTACTAACCACTTCTCAACACCACAGATTTTTCTGGAAGTGTTGAATTGATAAATTTTTTTATATTAATATTTTAACAGAACTTCGTAAGTCCGCCTGGTGAGGCACATTGGATCGCATAACTCAAACAATATTTGTTGTAATTTTAATAATAAATACTATCAAACTTTGTAACTACCTCTTTTTTGTGTGTAGGGTGAAAAATATGGAGTTTAAAGATCAATATACCATATTAAATTGATGTTAATAGATAAATCTTCTTCATTTAAAAACAGCAATAAGTATTCACCATTAGTACACAAGTATTTTTTAAAATTCAAACAAAAAATCAATTATTGAACATTCATGAGACAATTAATGCAGGTTAAAGTTAATTAAAGATGCGTTAAATGATATCTGGGAATGTAAGTGCTACTTCTTGAGCTTTGGAAGTAGCACTTTTATTGGACTGGGTTTTGGAAGGTTACTTTTATGCAAAGTTACATCAATATTTGAGGAGAAAAGATCTTTTTTCTTCTTCATTGCATTGCATCTTCTTATACTAATACCATATATTTCAAAGAAAAAGTACAATAAAATTAACAGCTTTAAGTTAGCACGTCTTTGTGTTCTAAAATCAAAATTGGATAATCTTAAGTAAAACTATATTTTTTTATTGCTTTAATCAATTATTTGTTTTATTTTGTTTCTATGTAGTAATGCTTGTTTAGTAAAAAAAAAAAAAAAATGTTTAATACAGGAACTTTGTTCACTCTTACAAAACAATTGTCTGCAAAAATTTAAAAGTATATTTGAAAATATAAATAGTAAAAAAGTGCAGAGAGATATGAAATAAATCTTTTGGTAAAATTAATTTAGTATAATTTTTGTTAAATAATTATAAAATATATCTTTGCTTTTTTTACCCTAGGTTTAGGTTAATATTATTTCAAAACATGTGTAACATGAAATGAAATGAATATATAATATAGAAACAGTGAGAATATTGTTATAATTATTGAGATTTAAGAGAAAAAAAAGTTTTAAAATTATGTGGGGTAGATTGGTTTGGTCCAACATGCCCCACAAAGAGTAGACCAACCTACCTCACCTTCTTAATCTGAAAAAGTGCTGTCATACTTTTTTTCTTTTTGACAAAAAATGAAAACATTGCCAATTAGTATGAACTAAATAAACTAACTTTAAGAAAGGAGTTCAATTTTTTTCCCCGCAATCTTGATGAAAACCATTAAAAAAATTAAGTTAGTTTCCAGAAAATTACTCAGGACTACTGAAATAACACTTTCTGGAATAAAAATTGTTCAATATACCATGTGATTTCATTATCAGATTTGTAGGACCATATGTTCTATTTGTTAGTCATAAAATAAAATAAAAAATATCAATAGTATTAAAATAATTGAGACCGGTCCAACGTGCCCCACCTCCTCCTACCTCTTCTAATGAAAGTGGAGGAAACATGATTAATTCTTAATAATTAAGCTCATTTAATGTAATACATGTATGTGCTGTAAAATAATTATTTTTAAAAATTATTTGACTTTAAGATAATACTTTTTCACTACATAATTTTTCAGATAATGGCTTTTATGATTCCCCCTCCTTCATCATTACTCTTACCTCTTCATATTCCTCAAAAACTTCTTTTGGGCCCTGGACCATCAAACTGTTCGGAAAATATATTGAAAGCATCTTCTTTCCAGATGCTTGGTCATTTAGATGAAGATTTTCTGAATGTAGGTACAATAATTTATATTAAATTATGCATTATTATCTATCTATTGCTTGATGAAGGTTTCCTTGGATTTTAGATGATGCTAAGACCTGTTGATTTGAGTCCTGATTGACTTTAAGCCAAATTTCTCACCTTAGCCAAAATTGACATTTAAAGAGATTAAAACCATAAATGTCTTCTAGTAACTAAAAATTAATATATTACCTATGTAATTTATGTACTTCTGACCTTCAGAAATTTAAAATTAGAATCTAAACATATTTCAATGGACATTAAAAATATATCAAACTGTTTTGTTGTTGCATCAATCCCTATTGTGAGTCGAAACAATTTTTTTTTCTTTCTTCAGAACCACTGACTAACTATGCTAACTTTTCAAAAACTGATTTCTTATCGTTACGAAGTTTGAACCAAATTAATTGTAATGAGCATTTTTGCAATCATCTGCTTCAACCTGTGTATTAGATGTTGAATAAAAGTTGAACAAAATGAGCATGTGATCAGGCCCGTGAAACTAGCAAGACACAAGCTATTATACAGCTTGAGGAGTTTGAGTTTTCCAGGGAGGAGATTCTATTTCATTTGAAAAAAATTAAAGCAGCTAAAGCTCTGGGACCAGATCATATTTATCCAAAAATTTTAGTTGAATGTGCAAAGGAATTATTGGATAATATTTTAAATATTTTCAATGCTTCTTATAACTTAGGGACAGTGCCAGAGGACTGAAAACTGGCTAACATAACATCCCTCTTCAAGAAAAGGTCTAAAGGTAATGCAGGGAATTATAGACCTGTAAGTTTGACTTCAGTAAGCAGTGGCGCAGCCATGGGAGGGGTTTTGGGGTTAAAACCCCTCCCAGAACACAAGCACATTCATTTCCTCCGTTAAAATCAAGGGAATAAAAGCAGAGAGTGTTTGAGCTTTTCCAAGCAGAATAGGTTTCAACAAAATATCTTACTACTTTTAATGATCGGGAAGCAGTCGAAAATTACTTTTCAATTCTTAAATATAAATGTTATATTTCATGATGAGCACTCCACATTCCCACCGGTATAAGATAGCTAAAATGGTGTTAATAAAGCTCTACAGGGTATCGTGGTCCCTCAGCAGTTCCATCATTGCACAAATCCTTTTTAGGGAAATTTAGAGAGAGGAAGCCTACAAAGAGAGAGAGTCTACTGCACCAGATTTTCTGATGCTCTTTACCAATTCTCATCTAAAGATCGAAACAGTTATTAGCTAGCATTTGACACTCATCAAGACATGAATGTATTTGAGGAAGAGGTTTTAAATGATCTGGAAGAAAAAAAAATGAATGCAAGATTTAAGTAAAAATAATGATAAATATTCTGTGCTTTTTCCCACTTCATTTTATAGTGATATCAATATGAATTATTAATTGTTTTTAAGCAAGTACTTAGAATGAATAATTACTTATATATAGAAACTCTTTGATATTGAATAATTACGCATTGTAAATGAATGGGAAAGAAAGCAACAGTTTTCGATTTTGAAAACCTCTCCCAGAAAAATTTTCTAACTGCGCCACTGGTTGTAAGATTTTTGAAACTTTGATCAAGATTAGGATTGTGAGTTTCTTAGAGACTAATTGTCTGTTGACTAGTTTGCGTATGGTTTCAGGAAAGGTTAATCCTGTGCTACTAATTTATTACATTTCTATGACAAGGTTACATTGGCTTTAGAAAACAAGTGGATGTTGTTTATATTGATTTTCAAAAAGCTTTTGATGAGGTACCGCATGTTGTTCTTCTCTGCAAACTAGGTGCTATAGGAATAGGAAGAAAAACTTTAGTTTGGGTTAGGAATTGGCTGATTGGAAGGAAACAAAGAGTTGTTGTGAGGGGAAATCATTCTAAATGGAGTGATATTTTAAGCCGGATTCCTCAGGAATCAGTTTTAGGGCCTCTGTTGCTTATTATTTTTATGAATGACATCAATGAAGATATTTTTGGAAACATCAATTGTTTTGCTGATGATGTAAAAGTTATGGGGATTGTAAAAAATGAAGAACAAGTAAAATAGCTTCAAGAGAATTTAGATCATATTACTAAGTGGGCGGATAGGTGGGGTATGGCAGTTAATAAAGGGAAATGTCAAGCGCTACACTTAGGTCATGGAAATAAGTGTACAAGTTATCATTTACAGGGTTCAGTCATTAGTTAGGCAGAAAATGTTATTGATCTGGGTATCTTAATAAATGAGGATTTCAAGTTTAGTCAACAGTGCAGCATTGCAAGTAACAAAGCCAACAGAATGCTTGGGTTTATCGATAGATCTATTTCAAACAAATCTATGTAGGTTCTCCTGCCTTTATATAGGAGTATGCTGTTCAGTTTTGGTTGCCTTATCTGTGGAAAGATATTTTTGTATTGGAAAGGGTTCAAAGAAAGGTAACTAGATTAGTAAGGGAACTTTCAGATTTAGATTATGATACCAGACGTAATACGCTTAATGTGTATAGCCTGAAACAAAAGAGAGTCAGAGAGGACATGATTCAGGTGTTTATCAAAATGAAAGATGGTAGTGGATTAAATTTTATCACGGAAAGCAGGAGGAGGGGTCATTGTTTTAAGCTATTCAAATATCAGGCTAACCTAGAAATTAGGAAAAATTACCACTTTAGTAGGGTCGTGGGCCCTTGGAACAGCTTAACAGAAGAGGCGGTAATGAGCAAAGGGGTGGATAACTTTAAGAAGGCCATTGATCATTATTGGGGACTAATAAACTGACTAGGACCAGCCTAGCGGAGCCCAGAAGCCTGTTGCTAACAGTCACATTTGTATTTCTGATTTGGAATTTTTCTTATGGGGGGGGAGTACAATGGATGCATGCTCAATGCATTTTTTATCAAAAAACAACAAAAACCGGGACCACTTATGTGTAATAATATTAATTTTTCATTTCTGGGAGGGAGAGTAATTAACCTCCCTCGACCCCCCCCCCCCCAAATGATGCGCCTGCATGTGGTGTTCAAGAAAACAAATTTTATAAAAAATATGGAAAAAGAGGCCATACTTTTCTGCAGAGTTGGATTAGTGGTGACTTAGTTAAGTGCTGGTTGCAATGAGATGTAAATATTAAAAGTATCTACTACATAATATTTAAATGTAATAATATTATTACATATATGTAATATATGGGTGAATAGTGTAAATATAATGAGTAAACATGAGTAGTGTAAATATAAAATATTGAGCTTGGAGTGGCAGTAGCTTTTTTTTTTATTAATGGGATTGGGATTTTGATTTTGTGCAATATGAATTACAACCTTTTTGTTCGAAAAAAGAAAAACCTCAAGCTTCAGAGCCTTCCAACTCTATGTCCTTACTTTTTGGTTCCCTGGGGCCATGCCCCAGGAGCTCACACCTTAATCTGGCCCTGTCTTTTTGAAAATTTTAAATGTTCTCAACCCATTGATATATACAAGGTCGTGTACAGTGGGAAGGGAAACAGGAACACCTTTGGCCCAAGCCCAAAGGGGGGCCAAGATTTTTTAAAAGAGGGTTAAATATATGCAGGGACATAGGGGTAAACAATATGGAGGAGGGCTAGTAAAAGTCATTTGTGACAAGCCCTAAAATGTCTGTGCATGCCCCAGAATATATATAATATATAATCTCAAAGCAGCTTTCCTTTGTCTTTAGCGTTTTAAAATTTTGTTTATTCCTCCCTGCTGTTATTTTTGCTTTTTTAATTGTTTATTACTGTTATTGTTTGTATATTGCTTTGCATATTTTTAGTTAAATGTTTTTTTTCTGTGTTTTTTGTTTTATGTTATAATATATTATCCTTTCCATTTTTTTAATGCTTTAAGATAATGGAAGAAGTGAAAAATGGAATCAAATATGCTTTTCAAACAAATAATCCCATGACTTTTGCGGTCAGTGGAACAGGACATTGTGCAATGGAAGCAGCCCTTTGTAACATTTTGGAGCAGAGAGACGTCCTTCTTGTTGCATCATCAAGTATTTGGGGAGACAGAGCTGTTGAAATTGGAAGACGAATAGGTAAAAACAAATATTCACAATTTTCTGTTATATTTTTGTCTCATTTGCATAAACTTGTTAAATGTTAGTCTATTTTGAAGAGGCATGAGATTCTTCCTTAGATCCGCAATTTTTCTCTTTTTTGTCATTTTCCTCTTTTTTTGTTATTTCTGTAATGTTTTCCTGAAATTCGTTTTTTTCTATGGTAATGTGTAAAATTGTTATTTTTTTCCCTTGGCGAGGCTACTGTTGAAAGAAGGTTTTCAATGTATTTATTTGGGGCAAAGCAAAATGTTCACTAATGATCCCTTCAAAGTTGTTCACTTTTTGTCTTTTTTTTCTGTGTTTATCTTGTGTTATCGGTACTTTAAATTTCACTATTAAACTACTATTTTTGATCATAAGATTTAATCTTATTGTAAAAAATATCAGGAAAGACTTTTAAATTTTTTTTCTCTCTTCCTGTTCTTATTTACTGTATCAATTGCATTGAAATGTGCAATCTCTTTGTATTCTTGGCAGGATTTCAAATTTTTGCCTTCAGAGCGTTCAGCAATTGTCTTAAAAGTGTAGATAAACGTTTTTGAATATTTTCTTTTAATCTAGATTTTGAAAAAATTCACGTTTGCAGAAGAAAAATACAAGTTCTTTACAGTAAAAGAACCAATGTAACTTTAATACCTTTCAAGTCAAAGTAAAATGTGTCAAAATATGGTTTTTAAAGTTTATCAAAATTTAGAACATTTGTGTAGTTTTGGTGTATTAAAAAATATTCAGAAGTAGAAAATTTGCACAACAGTTTGCGAAATTTTAATCCTTAAATCATGGTACCAAAATGAAACACATCCCTTTTTTCTTTTGCCAAACTACAATAGTGAAAAGATGCAGCTGCCTGTTTTGGTGGTTGACTCCCGCTTTTCAGCGAATCCCTGCTTTTTCGTTCTTTTCTTTTTTCACTCCCATTTTTTTATTAACTTTCCCTTTGAAAAAATTAATGTTTTGATATTTGAGTAAAATTTTTGATGATTAATTTTACCACTTTTTGATTGTTCATAGGTGTATTTGATTATAAAATGCCCCCCCCCCTCCAACCCACCACATATTGCACCAGAGATCCCTTCAGTTTTTCACCGTAAATTCAGCGACGAGTTTGGTAGACTCAAACAGTTTAGAATTATTTTTAAACTTCCACATATCTTTCTGTTTGCCATTGCTTTTTGAGCTTCCATTTCTAGAATAAAGACAGGAATGACCTTGTAATGCAATGGAAAGCAATTTTTAGTGAATTAAATATGTATTTTGCTAAAAATTACTTTTTTTGTAGAATTTGTATCTATTTTGAAAATGAATTATTTTATTCAATGAGCTTTTAAAAAATATATCTACTATTTGAATATTTAAATTAAATTTTCTTAATTTGTTCTTCATTTTAGTAAAACTTTGTATTTCAAAAACATGTCAACATCAATCATGTGCTTTGGCGAATGTTGCATGTTGTGTTTCATCCATTTGGGTCCTCTAAATCTCCCCCCCCCCCACTCCCATTTTGAAAAATGAACTTTTTTTCCTATGTCAGTTTAAATTGACTTATTTACCAGTTAAAATTGACTTTTACAGTTACAATACAGTTTAAATTGACTTTTTTTCCTATGTCAGTTTAAATTGACTGGCGGTTTTGGCCACTAGAGGGCGCCTGTGATGCAGGGAGTGTTATTGCTGCTAATTTGATAAGTGTTTTTTTACTATAATTTTTCATTATTACTGTCTAGTTTTAGGTTTTTTTACTTCACTTTATCATGTAATTTAGTTTTATTGTGTTTTGGGGGCTCATTTTTGCTGTTATTGTATTCTTGAAGTGTTTTTGCATTTTTTGGAGCTAAGCCTAACATGTGGTGATCTCCTGGTTTTTGATCTTGTGTGCTTTATTGGGTGTAGCAACTGTTTATTTACTGCTGTTTTTAGTATTTATTCTGTGTTTTTTTTGCATTTTTATCTTTCTGTTTTGCCTTTTGGAACATATTCACTGAGTAGAAATGGGTGTTATATGCATTATGAAAGAGGTAAAGAGTGGGAAGGGGGACAGGTGGATCTCTTGTGATTTATGTCATATGTTCTGCCTGTATAAGGGGGAAAATGAGTCTGTTTTTGAGGAGGATTATATTTGCACTAAATGTGCTGAACTCTCAGACTTAAGACTTAAGATGCTAGTTTTGGAAGCCCAGTTAGCATTAGGGTGTAGGCCAGTTGTAGAGGGTATAAATGTTCCAGAGATTAAGGGGGAAGTTTCAAATGAGGATTTAGATTGGGAAACTAAGGGTGTAATTTTGGGGGACTCTATGGTAAGGGAGGTGGGTAACACAGTTGGGAGAGTAAAGCGTAAGGTGGCTAGGTGTTGTTTACCAGGGGCTCGGGTAAAAGACGTTAATATGGTTGCTGAAAAGAAGGGAGTATTGAATAAGGAGGACATGGTTACTTTGTGGGTGGGAACAAATGATGTAGGCCACAGTAAAAATGAGGAGTTTTCTAGGGAATGGGAATCCCTGTTGGATAAAGCAACCAGCTTTTCGACGAATGTCCAAGTGGTTGGTTTGCTTCCAAGGTATGGGGTGCATAGGAGCTGGCTAAATCAACGTGCAAGGTGTATGAACTTGCTACTGAAGTCAATTTGCGAAAAGCGCAGTATCAGGTTCATTGATGTATGGAGTCATTGTAAACGGGATTGGATTGCTAGGGATGGCCTGCAGCTGAGCTCTACAGGGGTCAAAATGGTTAGTGGATTAATTTTAAGGGCTTTGGAGTCAAAAAACTAAGTTGGAATGGGGAGCATGGTTCAAGCATCAGGTATCGAGAGAATGAAATTTTTTTGGGTATTGCTAGAAATGGAAATAAAGTGACGAACAAGAGTAGTAATGTTAACAATTGTAATTTAGGAAATTTCAGGGTGTTAAATGAAAGCAACTTAGGCATGCTTAAAGTTTTCTATACCAATGCTCGCAGTATTAGGAACAAGATGGATGAATTGAAAAGCATAGTTATGAATGAGAAGTTGGATGTTATTGGAATTACAGAGACATGGGCTACCGAATCTGATGTAGAGTTATTACATATTGCTGGGTATAATTTGTTCAGACAGGATAGAGTAGGTAAAAGAGGTGGTGGGGTTTTATTTTATGTTAGAGACAATTTTATTTGCAATGAATTGGTCATAAATGATAAGCCTACTGATATTGATATGGTTTGGCTGGAGTTGATGAGTAGTAAGGGCAAAAAGCTACGCTTTGGAAACATTTATAGGCCACCTAATTCAAACCAGGGACAAGATGAACAGATGTACCGTATTATTAGTGACATGTCCAGTAAGGGATCCGTTATCATAATGGGGGATTTCAATTTTCCGGGTATTGATTGGAATAATTTTTGTCCTGGTAATGGCAAAGAAGAGGAATTTTTAAAAGTAATTGGTGACTGTTTCTTAGATCAAGTTGTAACTCAGGGAACTCGAGAGGAGGCGATTTTGGATCTAGTTTTTTGTGACATAGGTAGTTTTGTTCAGGGGTTGTGTGTAGGGGCGCATATTGGAGATAGTGATCATAACAGCATTAGGTTCCGTGTTAAATTTGAAGTGTGCAAAGATGATAATTTTAGGTTTGTGCCCAATTTCAGAAACACTGATTTTGTTGCACTTAGGCAGAGCTTGAAAGAGGTTTTTTCGTCAGGATTGGAAAATAGCGACGTAGATCAGCAGTGGACGGAATTTAAGGATAAACTTGCTAAAACGGTTGGGGACTATGTTCCATTTCGGAGAAAAGGTGTTAGTACCAAAATTTGGCCCATGTGGTTCTCCAGGGAGACTAAAGAAGCTCTTAATTATAAGCAAGCCACTTTTCGTAAGTTTAAAGAAACTGGTCAGAGTGCGGAGAGGCTCCAGTATGGTAAGGCAAGGCGAAATTTTAAGTATTTGGTACGGATTCAGAAAAGGGAATT
Source organism: Uloborus diversus (assembly GCF_026930045.1). Lineage (NCBI taxonomy): Eukaryota > Metazoa > Arthropoda > Arachnida > Araneae > Uloboridae > Uloborus > Uloborus diversus. The sequence continues at coordinate 89,084,146 of NC_072733.1, read as the reverse complement.
GGAGCAAAGGCTGGCAGATGACATTGATGGGAACCTAAGAGGTTTTTTGCTTACGCTAATTCTGGGAAAGCTCGAAACAGTCAAATTGGGCCTTTGGTTAATGAGTATGGAAATTTAATCCAAAACGATAGGGATATTGCAAATGTTCTAAATAACTTTTCTTCCAGTGTGTTTAACGATAACTGTATCTCAACAGTTGACACTAACAAGACACAAGCTATTATACAGCTTGAGGATTTTGTATTTTCCAGAGAGGAGGTTTTATTTCATTTGAAAAAGATTAAAGCAACTAAAGCTCCGGGACCAGATAATATTTATCCAAAAATTTTAGTTGAATGCACAGAGGAATTAGTGGATGTTATTTTGAATATTTTCAATGCTTCTTATAACTCGGGGACGGTGCCAGAGGACTGGAAGCTGGCTAACATAACGCCACTCTTCAAGAAGGGGTCTAAAGGTATTGCTGGGAATTATAGACCTGTAAGTTTGACTTCAGTGATTTGTAAGATTTTCGAAACTTTGATCAAAATTAAGATCATGAAATTCTTAGAGACTAACGGTCTGTTGACTAGTTTGCAGCATGGTTTCAGGAAAGGTAAATCCTGTACTACTAATTTATTGCATTTCTACGACAAGGTTACCTCAGCTTTAGATAACAAAAAATGTGTGGATGTTGTTTATATTGATTTTCAAAAAGCTTTTGACAAGGTACCGCATGTTGCTCTTCTCAGCAAGTTAGCTGACATTGGAATAGGAGGAAAAACTTTACTTTGGGTTAGAAATTGGCTTACTGGTAGAAAGCAAAGAGTAGTTGTGAGAGGAAATCATTCTAATTGGAGTGATGTTTTAAGTGGGGTTCCTCAGGGATCAGTTTTAGGGCCTCTTTTGTTTATTATATTTATGAATGACATCAATGAAAATATTTCGGGAAGCATGAATTGTTTTGCTGACGATGTAAAAGTTATGGGGATTGTCGAAAATGAAGAACAAGTAAAACAGCTGCAAGAGGATTTAGATCATATTACTAAGTGGGCAGATAAATGGGGTATGGCAGTTAATGTAGGGAAATGTCAAGTGCTACACTTAGGTCATGGAAATAAGCGTATGAGATATCGTTTACAGGGTTCAGTCATAAATCAGGCAGAAAATGTTATGGATCTGGGTATCTTTATAAATCAGGACTTCAAGTTTAGTCAACAGTGCAGTATTGCTAGTAACAAAGCCAACAAAATGCTTGGGTTCATCAATAGATCTATTTCAAACAAATCTAAGAAAGTTCTTCTGCCTTTATATAGGAGTTTAGTAAGACCTCATTTGGAGTATGCTGTTCAGTTTTGGTCGCCTTATCTGAAGAAAGATATTTTTGTATTGGAAAGGGTTCAAAGAAGGGTAACTAAATTAGTAAGGGGACTCTCAGATTTAGATTATGATACCAGACTTAATAGGCTTAACATGTATAGCCTGGAGCAAAGGAGAGTCAGAGGGGACATGATTCAGTTATTTAAATTTATCAAAATGAAAGATGTAAATGGATTAAATTTTTGCGGGGAAAGCAGGACAAGGGGTCATTGTTTTAAGCTATTTAAATCTCAGGCTAACTTGGAAATCAGGAAAAACTACTACTTTAGCAGGGTCGTGGGCACTTGGAATAGCTTACCGGAAGAGGCGGTAATGAGCAAAGGAGTGGATAGCTTTAAGAGGGCCATTGATCTTCATTGGGGACTAATTAATTGACTAGGACCAGCCTAGCTGGGCCCAGAGCCTGTTGCTGGTCGTCACATTTGTATTTGTATTTGTATTTGGTTTCTTATTTTAATATTATTATTTTATGACACATTATTGATTTTAACATGATTGATTTTACGGAGAAGTATAAATTTTGAACAAGTATTCTTATTTTTCATTTGTTTTGAACATACATATGCTTGCATTGGTTTCTTAGATTTTTCATAGTACAGTGCCCGCCGCTTATTAAAATCACATTCGTTCTGAGGACATTTGATTTTATAAAGCGGCTGATTTTATAAACCGACACTCATGCACTGAAAAAAAATATAAGGTTTTCAAGTATAAATACTCTAAAAAAGGAATAAATTACAATTACCGTATTTTCGGGAATAAGCGCCGCGGTGCATACAAGAAAAACAGTAAAAATAATGCCTGTGCGGCGCATATAATGAGTGCGGCGGGTACAGTGTCGTTTTTATTTTTTTCAAGTAAAAAAAAAATATCTGAGTTTTTGTCAAAAAGTTGAAAATGCTGCCAATAGATGGCGCCACATCGATTCCTTTTATTTTGCGAAATCCTTTGCCCTTCGACCTAAGGCGACGAGGTCGAAACGGGGAGGGAGAGGAGGTGAGTCAGCGATTGCACGTGTTTCACTGAGGAGAGAAACGCAGAATCACGTGGGTGAGCAAGCACCATCGGAGCGAAGGGGGGACAGTGGGTCAGGGGAGGAGCATTGTTAGGGGGGGGGTAGCCGTTCCAGTTCTCTAAAGGGGATTTACTCTTGTCACAAAAGTGGGTTGCTCGGAGTGGTCAAGCGACCTAATTGGAAACTTGTTTCTCTGTCTCCTAGCTCTAATTTTAGTCACTCACATCGTCGCTTCTTTTGCTATAGTTCGTGCGTTTCTTGCTTATCTTTTTTTCACCGAGTTACTTTGAAATGGCTCCTAAACGACTGAGAAGCTATACTGCAGCCTTCAAGTTAGAAGTAGTTTCGAAGGCAGAATCAATAGGAACAGAGGCGTAGGAACTTTGTAGAAGTAGGGAGAGCTGGGACAGTAAAAGAAGTGTCTGGAATCTGAGGGGTAGAAGCAGAGGCGCAACCAGAAAATAATTTTTTTTAAGGGGGAGACGGGGGGGGGGGTGAGGCTTTTAAACGTTTTTCCCCATAAAAAATTGACTTCGAAGCTTCCATCTCTTCTTGAATATTGTATATATACAATTGTTTATGGAGAGAATGAGGTGATTAAACTTCTGGTTTTGAAAAGGAGTCGATTAGTACTCGAAGATGAGTACGTAGAAATAGAGGTGTTTCGGGGTCTCTTCCGGAAAATTTTCAAAATTCTTGTTTTAAAATCGAACTTATAGGTGATCTTTGATAATGTTAAGGGGAGATAAGGTTTGAAAACCCTCCCTGAAAAATTTTCGAAATTAATGTCTTAAAACGCGATTATATACCATATTTGTTGCCTTTAGTGAAAATATGACTCGAAGGATTGTCCTCGATCGATTTTTCAAACGATTTACATCTCCGTCCCAATATTTCGAATTGGAAGTCCTAAAAACGTAATTGTAGACAACCTTCAATGATGGCAGGGGAAAAGGCTGTACTAGGGCTCTACTCTGGAAATTTTTCAAAATTGAAGTCCTAATAAAGGGCGTTTTTCAATGATGTAATCAGAAAAAGTTCAGAGGTTTCTTAATTTTTTCGAAATTGTAGTTGCTGAAAAACGCGACTGTGGATCATATTTGTTGGCGTTAGGGGTCCAGCAATTTTTTTGAAATTGAAGTCCCAAAAATGGAATATTACATAATCTCCCATGTTGTTGGAGGGCAAGGCATTCAAAGAACTCTCTTCCGGAAATTTTCAGGGAATTGAGCCTTGAAAACAAAATTTCAGGCGCTTTGTAATAGTTTTGGAGGAAAGGGGATGCTTCGACAGCGTAGCATTTAGAAGACTTTCTTATTTTCTGAGAACTAGAAAAAAGGGAATGGATGAAACAGGAGGGAGGAAAAACAGAACGTTGGATATGTGTTAAAATGAATTGTTCACTATATATTATATTGTTCAGATAAATTTTTAGTTTAAAGTCTTTGAGTCTTTGATAGAAACTATAAAATATTGTTGGCTTTTTTTCTGCAATAATAGATGAAAGGTAACAATTTTGGCTTAAAAATATATCTGTAAGTGATGAAAAAATCGTAATTTTGAGAAAGCAAAAAAAAAAAAAATAATAATAATAATTTGAATTTTGACATCTGGAATTCAAATTATGTTTTTCGCAATCACGAGTGTGTGTGTGTGTGTGTATGTAGGCGTGTGTGTTTGTGTCTGTGTGCAGGTATGAGTGTGTGGGTAGTTATGTGTATGAGTGTTTGTGGTAGGGGGGGGGAATGTGTATGTGTGTGTAGGAATATGTGTCTGTGTGTAGGCATGAGTGTGTGGGTAGTTGTGTGTATGAGTGTTTGTGGGTAGGGGGGAATGTGTATGTGTGTAGGCATATATGTATGAGTGTTTGTGGTGGGGGGGGAATGTGTATGTGTGTGCGTAGGAATATGTGTTTGCGTCTGTGTGTAGGCATGAGTGTGTGGGTAGTTGTGTGTATGAGTGTTTGTGGTAGGGGGAATGTGTATGTGTGTGTAGGCATGAGTGTGTGGGTAGTTGTGTGTATACAAAAACAGAAAGCTGACGTTTTCCGCCGTAAAATCAATGATAAATAAGCTCAAAACATTTTGGAACAACGTCTTACTTAAAAATAAAAATAAATTCAACATTTTGGGTTAAATTGTTGCATAATTGTAAATAGAAAAAAAAAATGAGAAATTAAATCTAAAGAACTTAGTTGGGATCAGTTAATCAGGACAGTGAAGGTGTTCTTGTTTGAGGGTGCAGGACTTGGAAGTTTGAAATTTTTCGATGAATCATGCTGTTCAGTGAAATATTTTTAAAAACAATTTTAAATTATTAGCCCAAAATTTGGCAATCGGAAACAACTCTGTTTTTTTTAATCAAGATAACGATAAGAAGCACACGTTTGCGTTTGGTGCCTCAAATATTGTCATTAAGCTTAGAAATATCTCCTCAATCGCCATATTTAAACTTAATAGAACATATTTGGAGATATCTGGTGGATATATTACGAAAATACACTATTGAAACGGAAAACGAATTAGAAACAGTAAGACTCGAAGTGTGGCTGAACACTTACTCAGAAATTGTTCAAAAAAGAATGAAAGAAAAAAAAAAAAAACAATGAAATCTATTCCCAGACGTTTAAAAGCTGTTGCTGATACTGCATGATATTCTACTAAATAATAACTTAGTAAAAAGTTAGATTATTTACTAGTTTTTTGACATTTTTTCAAAGTGTACGAAGACTTTGATGAGATCAAGTTTCTGGCACTTTTTGATTATTGATTTCTTAAAAATCAAGTTTTATTATGTTATTAACAATTTTCATGTAGTTTTGTTAAAAAATAAATCATAGATCTTATAACTAAATACCCGTTCCAAAATATTAATTTTAACGAATCGATAATGGCGTATTTCATTGAAAATCGTAAGTGTACGAATACTTTTGGGAGCCACTGTAAGTTTTTGGAAAGTTGAAATTATTTGAACAAGTTCAACATTATTTGAACAAGTACAAACAATCTTAGTAACCTTTTTTCAGTCATGTCTGGAACACCTTCCATGTTATTCATATTTAAATGCCAAACTGGCTCATTATTATCTCTTTTTGTGATCATTGGACTCATGGCGAATCCAGGGGGGCTATGAGGCTGCAGCCACCCCCATACCAGAAATAAATTCTTTCACCCTCTGTCTATGCATCTTAATGTTAAAAAATATATATATAATATCCTACATCCATTCTATCTTTATCAATTAATTTGTTTTCACTCTTCTTAAGGTTGATACACAAATTTGCGATAGTGACAGATACAGGAGTGTTAGTTTTCCGAAATTTCCCTTCAAATTTCTGAACTTTTTCCCTACCTGTTCTAAATATTTATACATTTACTCACTGAAAGAAGGAAAGGAGAAAAAAGTGTAGGTATAATAGCTACTTGTTTTTCTTTCTTTCTCTCTCTTTAATTTTCGTGTTTAATATCAATTCTTAAAATTTTGTCTTCTTTCTCGCTGTTTTTCACTATTTGTTTAACATCTTTCAGCTTTTCTTTCTTCTATTTCATTTACATCACCTTGTCAGCGTAATTGTTTTGCATCCTTAACAAGAATTGAAAATTTTGCCTTCAAATTGCATAACAAATATGTCTAAACAAATGAAAAAACTTTGGATATACATTTAAAATTTAGAATTTTAACACTGAATACTAAATTTCAGATAATTTCAAATTTAACTCAGAAAGATTCATTAGCCATTAACACCCCTAGATAGCAGATAATGATACAGAACACTTTCGTTTACATCGATAAACTTTGGTAATGACAAGGAGACCTCAGCAAGAATTTTAACTACCTCAGCCGCCCCCAGAATAAAATTCTGGATTCGCCACCGCATTGGACAAATGAACCGCGTGCAAAACCAATAAAAATATGAACTGAACTGCAATGCCGCTCTCGAAAGCCGAAACACGAGCTCAAGGTGGGAGCAAATCCATATTGGTACTGGTACTGATTTTCGCTGGCCGCGGGGGTAGAGCCCACTTTTCCGCATTTCTGGAATCAAGAGATATTTTAACAGTAAAAAAAAAGGGTGAAGGTGAATTCAAGTGCACTGACCACTCCGTCTGCCCCCTGCTTTTGTTGCTTATTGGGTGGAAATTCCGAAATTCCCAGAAAAGGCAGATCACATTTTTGAAATCGGGTTTGAGGAAATCAATGTACGGCAATAAGCTGCAATGCTAGAATTTTCCGGGGGAGCTGAGCCGGTTTGAAATATTCCAGTGGGAGCTCAAGCTCCCCTAGCTCCCCCGGTTCCGACGCCTATGAATAGGAAATCGTCCTGCGGCCAGAGAATTTGGAATCGATGAGAGATGCGTTCGCCGTTGGAGGACATAAAAGTCCACTATCGAAGCAATGCCGAAGGCAAAACGTGCTAGACGGGGACGAGCAGCTCACTGGCCGGAGTTGGAGCGAGACCTCAAAAAGTGGATCTTGGAGCAGCGTTCAAAAGGACTCTTCGTTACAACTGTTCGGGTCCGAATTCAGGCCCGGAACATCGCTGCGAACATGAGCATCGCCAATTTCAAAGGCAATGCGAATTGGTGCTTCCGCTTCATGAAGAGAAACAAATTGTCTGTCAGGTTCCGGACAACTGTGGGGCAAAGCCTTCCGGCCGATTGGGAGGAAAAGAAGCAGAAGTTTCTGGCCTACGTCGAAAGGCTGAAGATTGAAAAGAACTTCCTGCCATCACAACTTGTGAACATGGATGAAGTCCCCTTGACATTCGACAGCCCGCCGACAAGAACAGTAACTTCTGCTGGGGAAAGGAGCGTCCCCATTACGACCACAGGAAACGAAAAGACTTCGTTTACCTGTGTTTTAGCATGTACGGCCAGCGGGGAGAAGTTAAAACCTATGCTTATCTTTAAGCGAAATATGCTCCCCAAGGACACCTTCCCATCGACCCTCATTATACACTGCAACGAGAAGGGCTGGATGAATGAGCCTCTGATGTTAGACTTGATAACTTACGATGTTTAAACGAAAAGCCGAAACGCTAAATTTCGTAAGTCAGTCAACAATGTTACATGCTTATACAAGCAGAGATAATATCACACAGTGGAAGGTGCAGAATCAAATGTTAATGTGAAGAAATGAACATTGGAAACTTGTTTAAAATCTTACCAAAAATTTATTGGTCCGTAGAAACTAAAATAAATAAACTAACAAAATAAGTTTATAAGAATAAACCCTGGCCATAAGTGGAGGCGGAGATCGCAACTCCCCAACACCTATCGGACCTAACTCACAAGAGGCTGACGAACACAAAAGAGAGAGAGAGAACCATTGGAATCGTTCACTATTTATACTTGCCTCATTTGCATATGATTGGGCATCAAAGGATGCCAACCTAAAACTGAAACTTTACACGTTCCGAAAGAGTTGAGAAGTTAATTTAATTTGAATAATGTAAATTTTATATTACATTACATTAGGAATGAGAACGCGGATAAATATCGTTTACCGATGTCTATCATATCCCCCCTTCTCATTCAGTAATGTTATTAAACTTTGAATTTTTATACAATTTTAATAGATTCAAGTATAACCCAAAAAAATCCACAAAGGGCCAGGCTTAATCTTTTACAAAAATTTAACAATTCAACAATAAACAAATATGGATATATATCCATCATAATACATCATCCATCAGCAGCTGCAGCTCAATGCATCACCGCTTATTTGATTGAAGTCCTTTCTCAAAAAGGTCCTTCTTGCCTATAGATGATTCAAAGTCCAAGGAACTAGTAGTAAGTCCAAGATTAACATTTCCACTTCAAACTATCTTGTCAAACTGTAATTGACAAAAATACTCGAAACTGTATCTTTGAAAAAGATGGGCACAATGATTTGACAAAAAAAAATTTTTTTTCACAATGACAAAATCATTTAAAATGCTAAGTTTCTAAAGATAAACTCTTGTCATTGAATCAAATTCCTCCATCTCAAAGATTAAACGAACGAGAAATTTGAAAAAGAATTTCAGTTGTTACAAAAATATTTATACTTTAATACCCCATTATATTTATTATACTAAACAATTTAATACTATAATAATTAACGAAATATTTGTTCACAAAAACGATTCAGTTCAAAACGGGTCTGCTGCTTCGTAAAAATATCGGCCTTGTTGGATTTACTACCTACATGTTTTACGGTAAAAATGTCCCGTTGAATCAAATCACGAACAAAAAATAATTTTACATCAACATGTTTTGTATAGTGATTTTCAATCGGAGATTTAACAAAGTCAATGGCCGATTGATTATCAACGTACATTACAGATTTAATTTTACTTTTTCTAACAATTCCCCAGCGTAAACATTCGTTTAATACACGGTCAAACCACATAAGCTCTTTAGACACTTCACAAAGGGCCACAAATTCACTTTCCATCGTGGAAAGGCTAATACAACGTTCCTTGAAGGTTCGCCTTTCAATCGGCACATTATCCAACAAAATTAACTGCCCCCCCCCCCCCCCCCCCCCCGAGTGAAGTTCGATCATCTCGATTAGCTGCATAATCGGCGTCAGAAAAAGCTATTAATTGGGTTCTATTACAATTTAATATAAGTTTTAAATCTTTTGTTTGAAAAACATAACCCAGAAGTTTTAAAAGACCGTTCCAATGAATGACACCAGGATTGCTTTGAAATTGACTGAAGATATTGACCGCATAACAAATGTCCGGTCTCGTTCTGCTCGCAATGAAAGAAAGACAACCCAACAAATTACAATAAGGAATCTTTGACATTTCAAATTTTTCATTTTCTGTATTAGGACAATTCGATTTCGAAAAAACAGTACCTTTACAAATGGGCAATGATGAAACCGGAAAATTAAAATGTTTGAACTTTTCAAAAACTTCAATGATATATTTCGTTTGAAACAAATTCAAACCATTTTCAGTTCTTTCAAATTCAACACCTAACAGTTTTTTCGTTTTTCCGAGAACTTTTAAGTCAAAATTTTTCCTAAGTAAATTTAAAACATGATTTAAATTCTTATCTTTCCATGCGAGCAAAACAATATCGTCAACATACAACAATAAAATGACACATGGATTACAAATATAAACACAATTACATTCTTCAAATTTCTGAAAACCAATTTTCAATAAAACACTGTTTATCTCCAAAAACCACATACGGCCACTCTGGTGCAATCCGTAAATTGCTTTGTTAAGCTTACAAACTAGATTTTCTTTCCCTTCTATTGCAAAACCCGGTGGTTGTCTCATAAAGATGCATTCTTTTAGAGGTGCATATAAATAAGCATTTTTTACATCGCACTGCAAATTGAACCAACCTTCTGATATTTTCAAAGAAAAGAAAAATAGAACCAATGAAAAATGAATCGTCGGACTAAAAGTCTGATCGTACGATTCAGGGGATTGTGCATATCCCTGAGCAAAAAGTCTCCCATGATACCTAACAATTTTTCCTGATTCATCTCTTTTAACATTGAAAACCCATCTTGATCTGATTGGTTTTTCATTTGCAGGCAAAGATGTTAAATCCCACACTTTTCTAGAATGCATAACCTCTAATTCATCCCTCATTGAATCTAACCACTGGTCCTTTTGCTTGGATTTAAGAACCTGTTTGTAATTCTTAGGAATTACAATTTCATCATCTAGTCATAAGTTACATGAATTTAAATGAACAGTTTGATCAGAAATTTCACTTTGATATAGATTTTTACCATTAAAATCAAATAAATGTGGCTTAAACAAAATAGCATTTATAGAACAATATTTTTCAACATCATTTAAAGAACGCAATTGTTTAGAAGAATGTTTCTCATAAAAATAAATATCAGTAGGAGATTTATCTGACCTTGGGATTGCTTTCCTCACCCATTCTGTTTCACGCAGCTGGGCGCGTGTTGGGTTTTCCCCATTTTCACTCAAGTCAGAATTCGAATCTGATTCATCCCCGCTCGTCTCGCTTTCACTCTCATCAGAAGATAAGAATTTAGACGGCGTACTCGGGCTTTCACTTCCGTTATCCGATTCGGAATTCGATTCATTTTCTGAATTTTCAGAATCTGATTGAATATTTGACCATTTGAGACAGGGACCCAGCACAGCTCCACTAGAATCACTCTCTGATATATTTTAAAAAGTTTCTTTGTAATAAACATTTTCATTAAAATTTACATTTATACTTTCAAAAATTTTTCCGCTTTCGGGAATCCAGATACGAAAACCCTTAGTGTTAAATGAATAGCCCAAAAATATACCTTTTTTGACTTTAACATCAAGTTTATGTCTCTGCTGACGGGGTGTTCCAAGATAACACAAAACACCGAAAGGTTTGACGTGCCTAGCACTTGGCTTACGTCCACCATATAACTCAAAAGGTGTTTTAGTTTGTCCTGAGTGACAAATCCTATTCCAAGTTTAATTGAAATAAAGCATAGCATCCGGCCAAAATCTTTTACTTAGCCCGCTTTCTTCCAATAATACTGTTGCATCATTAGCGGCGGAGCGATTGTACACTTCGGCCAAACCATTCATCTCTGGACTGAAAATATTGGTTAACTCATGTTTTATACCGTTATCCAAACAATAATTGTCAAAAACTTTATTTACGAATTCTCCCCCGTTGTCAGTTCTAACAGCTTTTACTTTGAGATTTAAAAATCTTTCAGCACGCTTTATGTGCCTTATGAAAGTTTCTGGTACTTTGTTCTTTTCACTAATTGGATACAAAGCAGATTTACGTGAAAAATCATCAATGATTGATAAATAAAAACGTTCCCCCTTATTTCCCTTAATATTACATGGACCCCACACATCAGCATGAAGTAATTCGAGGGGACACTTGGACCGTATTTTACCTATTGGTTTAAATGAAACACGTTTAAATTTACCAATTTTACAATTTTCACAATCTATTTTTACATTTTTGAATTTAGGCAGGCCATGGACACACTCAAATTCACCGCTCTTTCTGATACTATCGGTGTTAATATGTGCCAGCCTTCTATGCCACAATTCTAATTTTTCTACATTAGAGCATTCAATTTTCTCATTTTCGAAATGATCATTACTTTTATTTGGTTTTATATTTTCTTGATACGATTTATTATACAAAATTTGAGGTTTTACAAAATAAATGCCATTTCTTAAAATTGCTCTAAATATAAATCCATTTCGACCAGATATCGCCACGGAGCCGTTTCCCCCTTCAAACTTAGCACCCCCCTTATTGAATTTAGTACCCGATAACAAATTTTGACGCAGATTAGGAGAGTACATTACATCTTTTAAAACAATGATAGTATCATCAAACTTTAATTTCACAGTTCCCATCCCCAAAATGGGGAAAGTTTCATTTCTAACGGCTACAGCCATTTCTTTGTTTCGCAATGGTTTAAAGTCCTCAAAAGTACTATGAATGTTGACGAAATGATGGGTGGAACCAGTGTCGAAAATAAATTCATCTGGGTCTTCTGATACTTCATTTAGATGTACTTCGGAAATGAAAAAGTTCTGGTACTTACACGCTTCCTTTTCCACTGATGGGGAACTGCACCTTGCAGTTTTCTTGCTCGCCTTCCTCTTATTCCGGATTGGTGATCTTGACTTTCTGTTTCGTTGTTCGAGGTCCTTGTCAACACTCTTATAGCCGGGTTTATTACAATTAAAACAAACTAGTTTCCCTTTTACTCCTTTCTTGTCAAAGTTACCCAGTTTCTTTACAAAGTTAACCCTGCCGATAATTTTATCATCCTCATCTTTTAGTCGAATTCGCGATTCCTCGGCAATAAGTTCGCTGACTACTTTATTAAATGTGAATTCCTGTGCAGTAGTTCTAAGAATAACTTGACAAATATTGTCAAATTCTGAGGGCAAATGACGCAAAATTTGAAAAATCAAATAATTTTCAGAGAAATTCGCGTCTATAGCATTAATTCTTTCGAAAATTTGCCGAGTACGTGCAGCGAAAAGATTTATCGACTCTTCCTCTTTTATACGACATTGGGATAATTCCGAAAACAATGTCATATGCTGACAACGATTGTCAGGAAAGAAGTGATCTTTCAAAGCCTTCCAGGCATCGGCCGCGTTAACCTGATTTTCGATTATCTTTTTGAAATTTTTCTCCAAATTTAAATAAATTATGGATAGGGCCACATCTTGTCGATTTTGAAAATTACGAATCTCTTGCTCAGTAGCCTTTTTTCATCATTAGAAAAAGGTTCTTTTTCAATGCCATTTACAATCTTCCACAGACCTTGTTCCATTATGACAAATTTAATATCCGATGGCCAACTCACATAGTTGTCAGACCTTAATTTTTCGATAGGAACACTCTGGGATGCCATGATTGATAAGAACATGAAAAACGCCAAAAAAAAAAATAAATAAATAAAAAAAACCTAATTTCAAAAAAAAAAAACAACCAACAAAATCTCAAAATATCCCCGAAAAAAAACCTAAAAAGTGCAACTGTTACAGCTTCCCCCCTGGAACAAGTCCAGGTCTTCCGCTGAATTTAGCAGCCACTATTCTGCCTAACACCAAACCAACTATATCCCCCCATAAAATGCAAACGAAACGTCTGAGAAAAGTTTACACTACACATGGCTTAAAGATTCGATACAAATTTCCAAAAAGTAAAAGAAAAACTTCTATTTTCACAGTTTTCATTCAATGCCGATGCGGGGAAAACAATTTGAAAAGATTTCCAAACACTTGTCATCTACCGATTCAGCAAAAAGACAAGTCAGTTACAACATTCCATTTCATCACAAAAACACGAAGTCTAATACTCTACTCTGCTGACAATTCGAAAACATCTTAATACATTTATATTACTCATGATACTGAACACGTAATTATTATGATACAATTGGGTAGGGCTGGGCCCATAACCCTTATGATAACTTACGATGTTTAAACGAAAAGCCGAAAGGCTAAATTTCGTAAGTCAGTCAACAATGTTACATGCTTATACAAGCAGAGATAATATCACACAGTGGAAGGTGCAGAATCAAATGTTAATGTGAAGAAATGAACATTGGAAACTTGTTTAAAATCTTACCAAAAATTTATTGGTCCATAGAAACTAAAATAAATAAACTAACAAAATAAGTTTATAAGAATAAACCCTGGCCATAAGTGGAGGCGGAGTTCGCAACTCCCCAACACCTATCGGACCTAACTCACAAGAGGCTGACGAACACAAAAGAGAGAGAGAGAACCATTGGAATCGTTCACTATTTATACTTGCCTCATTTGCATATGATTGGGCATCAAAGGATGCCAACCTAAAACTGAAACTTTACACGTTCCGAAAGAGTTGAGAAGTTAATTTAATTTGAATAAAGTAAATTTTATATTACATTACATTAGGAATGAGAACGCGGATAAATATCGTTTACCGATGTCTATCAGGACTGACTCAACGAAATTAGGCGCAAGAGAAAAGGCTCTTTCTTCCAGCCGAGTGGCATGCTAATTTTCAACTCCATGGCGGCGCACAAGACCGACGCTGTGAAGGAGGGCGCTCGGACATGTTCGGCTTCCCTAGCCGTCATCCGGGGGGGGGGGGGGGGGGCTGACAAAGAAATTACAGCCGTTGGATTTGGCTCCCAATCATGCCTTCAAGTGCCACATGCGGCAACAATGGGAGTCATGGATGGCAAACGGTCTTCACGACTACACGAAGGGCGGCAACCTCAGGAAAGCGTCGTTCGGAGAAGTGGCCAAGTGGGTGGATGCAGCTTGGAATGCTGTGAAGCCTAGCACCATCATTTCCGGCTTCGCGCAGCCAGGAATAATTCCCCCAGTCCCGGATGTAGCAGAGGAAGATGGCGATTCCGACGATGGAGAAAATAGTCCGGAGTTAGATGAAGGCTTCTTGGGGCTGTTTGCGTCGGACAGCGAGGAGAGTGTTGGCATAAAATATTATTTTATTTTATTTTTTTTCTCGGTCCACAGCCGATAATTTAAAGAAAATAATTTAAAGTTAAATGTACCTACTTTAAGCCCAGTCTGGTAAAAGTAGAACTTGTCAACTAGTTGGTGCTAACACTTCAATCGACAATTCCCCCACGCCATAATTAATGGCGACTGTTTACTGAAACCATTGAAGATTGCATGTCCCGATGTGTCGATTCAGAAAAAGTTGAGTTGTCAGCTGATTGATTCGAATTAATTCCACTTGTCGACCGCACGTGCTATGGAGAGGAGTACGAATATTCGCGGCAGTGGAATAAACAAATGAGTGATGGTTGAAGTAGAAGTTAGTGTGGTGACGTCATCGAGGCATGGAATCTCATTGGCTGATAAAACATATATATTGTGGCGAGTGGCAGCACTCTGGGCAGTCTCTCGCTTCTCTCAACGATCCCCAGTTGTTTTGATCGTGAAGCCTAGTCCGGCTCACGTGTGGGGGGGGGGGTTTCCCCGCGATGCTAGCGGGGTTTTTTTGTGGTGTGTAAATCTAAATCTTCCAAGTCCTGGAATTAGTATGAGTCCAGGTGAAGAAACACTTGTGTTGTGTCCGGCCAATTAATATTGCCGGGGAAGTGAGTTCCTATATGTCTACCTGAGATGTTCACCGATCTACGAACTGTCTAATGTTGCCTTCCCATTACGGACGTTCCTGAAGTGTGATCCGGGGGGACCTTTTGTGTTGCTTCAAGTTGATCCTTCGGACTGGCCAGCGACTACATCGACATATTGGTGACATTTTTCCTTTATTTACTGGAACCACTTTTGTTATGATATTTTGGGGGTGTTATTTTATGGGGATGTTATAAAAATTCTAGTCATATTTAATAAATGTATTTTTCTGAAACATGTTTTTTTGCTTGTCTCCAACTTGACATTACACGGCCAGTTAATGTTGGCTTAGTTTAAATATCTTAACCTTTGGATTTTAAACTTAACTTTAATTATGCCAACAGAGAGTGAATTCGACGGATTCTGAATCGCCGATTCGTAGTGGATGCGACCCACTTACCAAAGCGTGCCTATAGTGGATGCGACCCACTGATCAAAGCGTGCCTATAGTGGCGCCGACCACTTAAAAAAACGTGGAGCGCTATGAGGAGATGGGTCCGCGTCCCGCGATCTGGATAACCAACCAATGTCTCCTCCCCAGGTATTTAGATTATATTAATAGTAAAAATTTCTATTGTTAGGTTAATTAAAAATATTTCTTTTATTTACATTTCATTCCAGCCTTTTTTTACTACTAACTGTGCTTTTAAGTTGTTTAATGGCGGGAGCGGCGCTTATACCGGGTGCGGCGCTTATATTAAATTATTTTTTGGGGTAGAAAATATTACGATGCGGCGCATACACCGGGTGCGGCGCTTATTCCCGAAAATACGGTAGTTGTATTTTATTTTTAGTCTAGTTGTATTGTATTATTTTAGTTCAGTTGCAAAATACAGTTGATATTTTAACTTACATAAGGTACATTTTTAAAATTTCACAAGGGTCTTAAAATATTGACTTATTGTTGTTTGAGTAAGAGAATTTGAAAGTAAAGATTGAGAAATCCCTAATTTAATTGCAACATCACACTAACTACATTTAGGAAACTTGTCATACTTATTCAAAATTTCGGATTAATCTTTCACACTCAAGTCATCACGACTTGCTAGCTAACAATTTTAATTTAATTGTAAAAATGAACTGTCAACCCCTGTAGATAGCTGAATGTGCACGAACTGATTGAAACTCAGTGGCCTGGCTGCAAGTCGAAACAGATATGCGAAGTGGAAACAGGCTGCTAAATATATGGCTCTGAAACAGTTCTCTTGTGGCTGCTTCATTCTTCTTTTTTTTTTTCATTCAACTAACTCCCCCAAGAAAAAAAAACGTACAACCTTCACCTTTTTTTTTCCGTTTTTGTTTATGTGAATTTGTTATTTTATTAGTGCTGCACTGTTTTAAATCTTGAAAGAAAAAAAAAATTCCTGGTTCTATTCAGAGAAGAATTGGCATATGCTCTCTAAAATTTTGATTTTATAAAACGGCGAGGATGATTTTATTAAAGGATAACTCTAACATATTTTGATATAGTAATGATTCTGTTCTTCCAGATTTGATTTTATAAACCGGCTGATTTTATAATCCAGTGATTTTGTTAGTGGCGGGCACTGTAATTTTTCTTGTTGGGACCTATGCAATTGAGCTGAATGTTATTAAATGAATATTCATATTTTTTGACTGTTTCATTTGTTTTGTTATGTTGGAGAAGTTGATAACTGATTTTGGAGCATATCAAAAGTGTCTTCTATTAGGCAACTTGCATTGAAAGACTAAAAACTGTATTTTTCTTTTCCTTTGCCTCACTAAATATTTATGAATTTACCACACTTTTTTGAATAACAGAATTCTCGTCTTTAGTGCTTTTATCACCAGAAGCTATCTTGCTTTGCACATGAAAAGATTGAAAAAAAAAAAAAAAACTTAATGTTGCCAAAAAACAAAAAACAGATTTTTGATTAAAAAAAATATTTCCAGATTTTATTTATTTTTTTTTGAGGTTGGCAACCCTGATTATGTTTTCAGCAATGAAATTAAATCTTTCTCTAAACACTTATATGCTATGATCTCCCACATCAAATTTGGTAAATATTTTTTGAAGAATTTGAAGAAAAAAAAAATTACAATAGGAGAGGATAGATAATTACAAAAGCCATTTATTTCTTATTTTTCACTGGTTTCAAGAAGCCACCCTGCATAATATCTTTGTTAAAGTACTTTGAATTCTACTGTGAATTTGGTCTCCCATGAAAATTTCAAACAGATTTAAATGTATGACTTAAACATTTTGTATGTTTTTCTGTTTTTAAATTTCCATATTTACTGCTCTCATTTTTACTTCCTTTTACAAAAAAGGAAGTATTGTATTCGCGAAAAAATTTTTACTCAAAAATCGCCCTTAATTTCCATTTTGCTCACCCCCAAATGAATGTTGAGTTTTTTTTTCGATTCGACCACATGCGGAAAAGTGCCTAAGAATGTATAGACACGCGAAATATCCATTTTGACCATCACCGAGGTAATTACAACGACTTTTCTCGTGACGTCTGTATGTATGTGCGTATGTGTGTATGTGCGTATGTGCGTATGTATCTCGCATAACTCAAAAATGGTATGCCCTAGAAAGTTGAAATTTGGTACATAGACTCGTAGTGGGGTCTAGTTGTGCACCTCCCCTTTTGGTTGCTTTCGGATGTTCCTAAGGGGGTCTTTTGCACCTTTTTGGGGGGAAATCATTGTTAATTTCGATGTAAACTCAAGTGGCGTTATAATTTGTCGGACACTTGGCGATATATCGCCAGTCTTTTGGTCGCCAAGTTTTGTCGCCAACTTGGCGACAAATTTGGCGGAGTTTTTTTTTTTTTGGTTTCAATTTGGCCATTGTTGGTGATATTTAGAGAATAAATATTGAATCACATTAAAATAGCAAATAATGGGGAAATGACATTAAATTGGAGTAAAAGGAAGTCATGTGATGCACACATCAGCTCGTTTCTTTTCAGCAATCTCATGTATGTTGTGAGAAAAATGTACAATTTTTAGTAAAATTTAGAATATGAAACTTGGTGAGCAGTTTTTTGTATGATGATTACTTTCCATACTCCCTGAGTTTAAAATTTTATACCATCATTCTAATCATTTTTATAAAAATTAAAGATAAAAATAAATTTTAAGTAAGAATTTGTAATAGCTAGTTTAGTTGTTAATATCTCAAATCGTGTGTCGACTTTAGACATTTCAAGGGATTTTAAGTTGGCGAAACCAAGAGAGCTGACTATACTACTCTGATAATTGTGTGTGTGTTTTGCTTTGAGTTTTATATTTAGTTACTCAGTTTAGTACTAATATGAGTGCATAAATATATCAAAGATGGGGACTTAAGAATCCATATCCATCAATTAAAACATATGCATGTTTTTTTTTTTATAAATAGGTGCTGATTGTTACCAATTAAGCATTGAAAGTGGTGATATCCTTAGTGTAAATGAATTAGAGAAGGTACATTTTAGTTATCTTTTTAATGCTATTGATCAGGTCTGTCAGATTTAAAAAAAAAAAAAAAACTAGCTGTTTTTTTTTGTTTAAAACCTTTTAAAAAAGCTGACTTTTCTTTGAAAAAGCCTGCTTTTTTTAAGGAATTTTTTGTATTGTAATTTCATCAAAATGATAGTTATATTTATATCCATAAGGCAGTTATTACTGTATTAACAAATTTCATGAAACAATACTAAAACTTAGGTAGTTGTTAGATAACATTGTACAGTACAAGTATTAAAAGAAAAAAAAACTATTACTATTCATTTGGAAATTAGTCTTGTTAAATGGAATTTAAATGACTTACATTGTGCTTTAGTTTTCTGACAGGAGCCAAAGCTTTAAAAAGAAAAACAAAAATAAAAAAAAACTGCCAAATGACATCCAATTTTTACAGGGTGCATCAAGCAGCTTTTTCCGCTTGTCTAATTCACTGCCTCACGTAAGCTACTTATAGTGTGGTATGTGCACACATAACGCATGATGTATATGTCTAATTTTTCGTTTTCAGCAGATCGTCCAGGGCAGACCCGAATACTCGCTCATCTGGTTACCAGACGAATGCTCTACCGATCGAGCTATTCAGCACTGTTGCTCGCAGCTCAAGTTAAACTTATAAATTTATCTGAAAAACTTAATCCGATGATTTCAAACAGGTTTTTTTGACAGAAAAGATAATTTTAAGACCATGGGTCTATTTTTCGTCATTAGTTAGTTCAATAAGCTTTAAAATGAGGTATAAATCAAAGAAATCAATCAAGAATTGAAGAAGATTTTGGGTAGGAACAAAAAACAGGCTACAAAGATAGTATATAAGGATATTTTTGAAAAAATATGATGCTTAGCCTCCTGGGGAGAAGGGGTTGCTCTATTGGAAAGGTGGCTCAAATTTGATAACAATTGTAGTGAAATAAAAATACTATGCCTATGAAAGTGCAAAGGTTTAATCTCCTCTTTATTTTTGATTTTAACAATTTAATTTTAAAAGTTAAAATTTTTGGATGATACACTATGCTTCATTGGATCATTGGTAATTCTTTCATAGTCCTCATTGTTTTGAAATGATCAAACAGCTTACATATTTCAGTATAATTTTTTCGCAAAAGTCTACTTGGTCAAGAACTGAATGATATAGTAAATAATACAACTTTTTACACTTTTGCAACTATTCGTAACTACAGTGAATATTGCTAATGTAATGCTGAAAGTGATTTTTGAAGGTATACATTGTTGTTCTAGGCTTTGAACAATTTCCTGCCAAAAGCAGCTTTTTTCTGTCATGGCGACAGTAGTACTGGAGTGTTACAACCTTTAGATGGGTTTGCTGGTGTTCTCAAAAAGTAAATTTGCTCTTTATTTTAAAATTCTCATTTTTACATTAATATATTTGAGAACATTTATTAATATGGATAACTTAAATAACACTTAACAGATGAGTCATTCCATGTCAAATCAACCACAAAAATGGGATTTTAGCACCCACTGTCTTGGATATGGATGAAATTTGACATACCTCTCTCTTTTCAAGTAAAAAGCAACCCCCCCCCCAAGTATTTTTTCTTTCAACCTCAATGTGTCTTGATTTTAGCCTTTTGAAATTTTGCATAATAGTTTTCCTTGATATGATTTTTTTTTTAAATTTTTAATATGAAAATTGAAATTTGGATATAATTTTTTTTCATAAAAAGTGTTGTCAAAATTCTGAATTGCGACATGAGCGTCAGCTTTAAAAATAATTTAGAATCAGAATTCTCAGTAATTATAACAAAATTTTTAATATAAACTGTGTTGAATGACTGCAAGACTTGAAAGTGAGCTAGGTTTAATTCAAAATATTTGCTTCTATCGAGAAACGTATATTGGTATTTATTATAGGATTTATAATATTTTATTTGAACTGCACTTTTGCAAGGGTCTGGCCAGAGGATATTTGGGTCCGTTAACAAACCCTTCACAAAAATACGATCAACCAAAACGGACCTTTCACAAAATCCCGATCAATCAAAATGACCCTTCACAAAATTCTGATAAACAAGAAGGGATCTTTCACAAATTGTTTATTGAAAGAGCAAATTTAAAAGTAAAATAACGCATATTTCCGTGTATAAAACCGATAAATTTTTTAACCTTTTTAAAAGTCAAATTAGAGGAATCAGCTTATACAAAATTTTCTAATTTTGAAAAGAAAAAAAATTGGCACTCTTGTGATGCTCCTGCAAGCGTTAAATAATTGCTACTGCCAAATAAATATAATGCTTGTTGTTTTTTTCTTGAAAAGAAATTAACAGCTGAAATTAAGTTTGGTTTTAAATAATTTTGTTTGTTTGTTTTATCAAGTTAATTAGCAGCTGTGTTGTTGTAAACTTTTCTGAAAAGGCGAACGGTAAACACTTTTCTCCCAGCTCATGATTTAATAAACAATAATAATATACATCAGCGAAATGAACTTAGCATTGCAAAGGGATGGTAAGGGTGGGGGAAAAATATGATTGCTTCAGATAGGGTTACAAACTTCAAAATTATCCCCACTTATCATCTGGCATTAAATTATATGTTTAAACATTTATAATGACTTGATTAGAAAATATTCTCATCATTTTATTAGCTTGTCAATATTTGCGTTTTTACGGTGGGTGTGGAGCAATGTTTAACTGTTATTTTGGAAGAAAATTATTTGGGTTTGATTTTTCGATGCTAACAAGGATGATAAACTTTAAATAAACTCTTTTACTTACCGTTTTTTTTCTTTAGATTTCTACATTTTGAAAAATGCAATCTTTTAACATCCAATATTAGAATCATGTTTTGTTCTTTTTCAAACTAACTTCGCTTTATTAGGATGCAAATAAAAAGTCTTTTTATTTTTATTAGAACTCTTATTTCAAGTTTTTTTTAAGTAGAATTCCATTTTCTTTCATGAATCAAAAAATAAAATGCTGAATCGATGGTTTATTATTTTTTTTGCTTCAACTGTGTGTCCACAGATATTAATGATATGTTTATCATAGGACTCTAAAATGCAATTTTCAAATAATTTTATCAAAAATATTTCTTTTACAAGCCGTTTTTATACTTTTGAAGCCATCACTTTTGTGATATAGTAATCACATATTTTTCATTGATTCGCGTTTTTATTTCATGTGTTCTGATTTTTTATTTAATGGCGTCGTTTCCGAGTTTTCGGCGACCATGTTTTCCCTTCTTCCTCCCGCGATGTGTTGTCTCCCGCCTTTTTCGCTCATTGGCCGTAGGCGTGGTCTTGTTCGGTGATGTCATTTTCCCGCGTTCCCATTCGCTGCGCTAGGTGATGCCGCGTATGGATATCTGTTTTTCACGCGACCGCGTGGGTTTTTAGTTGGATGTCTCAAAATATTTACGTGGAGAGTCGTGTGCTAGCCGTGATACGTGACGGAGCGTTGGTTGGGAGCACGGACGCTTGACCTGTGAATGAGTCGTATGCAATGGCGACGACTGCGATGCAAAATCTTGATGCATCGGCATAAAAAAGGATGTAAATTGTAAAATAATTGCACAGGAGCCTTAGAGCCCTGTATCTCTAAAAAAATGATAGTTTAGTTACGAATGTGATCCTATATTTAATCTAGTTTTTCTAAAAAAAGATTGAAAAATGTTCGCTTCCACGTGGAAGTAGCTCCGATCATGCACGGATGAAAACCCTTTCTTTTTTTACACGATGATCATTGCATATGATCAGAAAGGACTGGTGATGCACCTGTAGCTGGTGAGACCAGGATAGTGAAAGCGGTACGCGCGGTCGACATGAATTTAGTTCTGATTCCCGCTGCGCCATTTTCGTCCTGTGTAATGGTGATTTCTCCGTCATCGCCGTGGTATAGCGGCCGGCTCCATGGGGTTTTACATCATCTTCCTCGCTGATGTCTCTACGATGAGTTCTTTCGCTGCAACAACAGGTCGCGCCCTTTTTTAAGCCTCCCCATGTACGATGCACATCCCTCTGCTGTGACAACGTAATTCTCTGCAATAGACTGAACTGTGAACTTAACTTACCTAAATTTTTCATATTGTAATCTTTTATATTCCCTTCCATGTTTTGATTACGCCGCGGGAGCTCCCTAGGATCTTGATATTCGTCGTGTAAGTGATGATCATCGGAATAAATTTTCACATGTGACGCGAAATGAGTTGTGCTTATTGTGTCTCCACTACATGGGGGTAAGTCAAACCTTTTCTCTGTGTTCCACGTAGGCACCAAACATTGAGATGTCCTGGAGTTTTGCGGAAACACTTAAAATACGATCGGCCTAAATTTTTTTCCTCATTTGTTTTTTTTTTTTTTTAAATTTAAGTTGGTGGTTCATGTTTTCTAACAAATTCGAAAGAATTAACCACATTTCCACCACAAGTGGTGCCTTTTAACCAGTGTTTTGGTGCTTGCATGGAATTATTTTTAGTGAGATAAATGTGTGCAAAAATATTTGAGATTTTAATTGTTCTTTTGTTATATTGCATAATATGATCTTTTGTATTTTTGATATGCTGTGTAGTATGTTTTATGATAACATTATTGTGTTTCATTTATTAATGGGGGGAAAGTTTTGGTTTTGAAAGTGTTTTTTTTTTTGCACACATTTGTGTTATTGCATGCACAGAGTTACTGTTGCCAGAATTTGTTTATTATGTTTTTATGGTTTTCAATTACCCATGTGAGCAGTTAACGATAATTGGGCTATTTTTGAATTGTGTAATCTCTAATTTGGCATCGTGGATCCTACCACTAAGGGGTGTTACAGTCTCCGAACTCGTGGACTTCCACCACCTTTTGGACTATTAGAAAGTAATTCTGTTAGGCGAGGCAAAATGGCCAATGATAGTCAATCCGACGACGGGATGAATATGCCCAACAATAACAGATCCATAAATTTTCCCATTACAGCTTTTGCTGGGGATCCTGAAAGTTTGGAGTGGTTTTTGTCACAAGTGAGCCAAATGAAAGAGATTAATGGATGGGATGATGCTACTGTCCTTTTTTTTTTGAAAACTAAACTCACGGGGTCTGCACAATTTTATTTTTAAACAAATCCAAGTTGTATGGCAATTGTAAAATTTCATGAAGCATGTGAAAAGTTGCGTGCATTTTTTTCATTACCAGTGATGTCGTCTGTGTCTTTGGCACAATTTCAGGCCATCACACACGTCCAGGGCGAAAATATGCTCAGCCTTGCTCATAGGATCGAAAGAGCGGCTCATCAGGCATACACAAAATTGAAGGATGATAAGGCTTTGTCTCATATTAAGAGTATGCAGTTTATTCAGGCTGTTCCAAAATGCCTTAAGGATAAATTGATTGACTGCGATACTGCTGAATTTCAAGAATTAGTTAACAAAGCCCACAAAATTTTTTGTATGCTTGAGGGATCCCATCTTTCAATGACTAATGCTTTACATACACAGGGCCAGAGCAGTGCAAACCCACAAGTTGAAGCATTGGCTCAACAGGTCCAAAATTTGACTGCGACTTTAGATAAATTTATCAAATCATGTCGCATATGCTCACAGGGAAGCCACCTTTTGTCTGATTGCCCTATGTGGAACTCTCGGAGTAATAAACCTGACTCTTCAAATTCTCGGTCAAATGAATCGACTCGACCCAGTTCTGTTCACTGTTTATTTTGTGGTAAACCAAATCATGTAATGGCTGTGTGCCGGGCATTTTTAGCCACAAACGCCAGTATGCCGAGACCTATTAATCAGGCACCTGAATTTTCTGCTCCTCGATTTCTACATAGGCCAAGATTTGACCCACCTTTTCAACATAACCCTGTTAGGGAAAATTTTCAACCAAATCAATTTGCTCCTCAGCAGTCTTTAAACTTCAGGGGGGTTCATCAATAGGGGATGCCATGACTCCACCCTCCGACACCAATTCTCAAAATGTCCCTAGGTATTCAAATACATATCCCGACTTAAGCAAATTTTTGAATGAGCCAATGGCAAACTCTCCACAGCATGTAGGGGAATTTTTAATGTCCTTTTCGACTCAGGCCGATAAAAAAAAGATTCATGAGTACATATTTAATCCATACACTAACTGCACCCTGCCTATCGTTATTGCTAATTTTGGTGATTTGAATATACCTTTACTCTTAGATAGTGGGTCGACTGTCTGTTTGTTTCCCTGATGTGTTTTTGATGATGTTAAGAGTGCTACTAAATGCAGATATTTATCTCGGGGGGTTCACATCCAAACAATCAATTCAACTCTTAATTTTGCTTGTTGTGCTGAAATTTCATTTAAAGTGGGTAATTTTTTTTTTCAAACATGCCTTTTATGTATCAGATTTTTCGCCAAATTTATTTCAGGGTATTTTAGGGTTTGACTTCATGAAAAAGCACAATGTTATAATCGATCCAAGGAATGATATGGTCACTTTTGACAATATGAAGGCTGCGTTGGTTACTCCGACGGAATTAAAGGGTCAGCCAAAATTAGTTAATGCAATTTGCAATGATAAAATTTTTCCTGTGCACTTAGAAAAAAAATTAATTGTTCCCCCTGGTGAAACTGCACTTGCATTTCTTAAAGTTAAGAATGTATCCCAATTAAATTGTGAATTTTTTTTGATCCTGACATGTCACATCCTGCAATGGAAGTTCATCCCGCAATTCAATCTGTCGAAACATCACGATTTTCTACTTGGTCCGAAATGTTGGAAATATCCCCATTCACATTAATAAGGGGGCAGCTTTTGGTACCGCTTTTTCTGAATTTGAAATTTCAAGACCAAATGATACTTCTGTAAATATTGAAGATCAATTTTGTAATTTAATCACTGTTTCGGAGGAAACTTTAGCTCTTCGTAAAGCTGAACTCTCTCCGTCTGATTTTAAGTTAGATCACCTACCTAATGATAAAAAGGAAATTTTGTTAGATTTGGCTCTTAAAAATTATCCTACATTTAGTAAATCGTTAAAAGCATTAGGGTGTACCGACGTAATTAAACCAACTATTTAATTAAGAAATGAAAACCCAATCCGAACTTTGCCTTTTCCGATCCCGCAGGCACTTAAAGAACAGGTAAAAGATGAACTCGCTGAATTACAGGAGGCTGGAATTATTAAATGGAATGTTAGCTCCTGGCAATGCCCTATGATCCTGGTTCGTAAAAAAAAGACCCTAATAACCCATTAGCTCCTCCAAAGTATCGCATGGCGTTGGACTTACGTTTGCTCAACTCAGTTATTGAGAATTCCTCATATCCAATGCCAAAAATCATTAGTATCATTGATGACACCTTCACTCTGCTTATTGGCAAATTGCCCTGCCAGAGGAACTTCAGGATATTATTACTTTTTCTACCGAGTTTGGCTCCTTTGCAAATTGCAGACTCCCCTTTGGTCTAAAGTCAAGTTCGTCGTTTTTTCAATGTTTGTCTGATCGTATAATTGCCGAGCTAAATTGTCAGGGAATTTTGGGTATTTTTGCATTTCAGGATGACTACTTGGTTGGGAGTCAAAACTTTGATGACATGGTTCACAAATTACAAGCTATCTTTGCCACTTTAGCCAAGTACAACTTAACCTTGTCTCCTGCTAAGTGTGTTTTCTTTACTGACAACATTGACTATCTCGGGTTTAATATCTCCCACAACAAAATTGCCCCTATTTCCTCTAATGAGGCTAAGATCACAAAATTTGCTCCTCCTAAAACTGTCCGTCAGGTTAAGAGTTTTTTAGGCCTTTGTAGTTTTTATCGCAATTTAAGTCCAAAATTTGCACATCTGACTGCTGTATTAAATGCGTTAACAAAAAAGAATGCTAAATTTGTGGGAGGAGATTCATCAGGAAGCTTTAGACAAACTGCAAAATATTTTTTTCTCTCAACCATTTGTTGCCCTACCAAATTAGGATGAACCTTTTTATGTGCACACTGATGCCAGTGGGTTAGCCATTGCAGCTGTGTTATTACAAGACCATGAGGGTACTTTGAAGCCTGTTTCATATTACAGTAGGTCTTTGTCGAAGTCTGAGAAAAATTACCCCCCTATAAAATTAGAACTGTTGGCAATTTACAGTGGGGTGACAGCTTTTAAAACGTATCTATTTGGACGTACCTTTGTTTTGATGACTGATAGTGAGCCACTTGTAGTGTATGGGAAAACATCTTCACCAGCCGATGTCACCACACGGTGGTTACTTGAACTGAGCCATTACTCTTTCGAAAAGAAATATTTGCCCGGAAAATTAAATTGTTTAGCCGACTTTTTTTCTCGTTCACCAGATCCTGATTTACGGGAACCTGCCATGAATCCGGATGTGGATTGTGGAGGCGAGCCTAATTTTGCCATTCGCTGAAATTAATGCTCTTATTGATAGTAATGATTTTTCTTTAGACCCACCAAATGAGGTATCTAATGAATCCTTCTTAATTGCTCAAAAGAACGATACTAATATCCAGGAAATTGTTTCATGCCTAAATTCTGCTTCTTTAGCTCATCCAAAGTGTTATCAATATTTTTATATTTCACAGCCTTCTGGGTTATTGATGCACATACAAAATAAGTCTTCTTCTCAAATTGTTGTTCCGTCTAGTTTAAAGGGTAAAATTTTGAAGATTGCTCACATGTCTCACATCGGTGTCAAAAAAACATATGAAATTGTGTCTGCAAAGTATTTTTGGAAGGGAATGTTTTCTGATGTGCAAAATTATGTGTTGAGTTGTCACGAATGTATTAAATTCAAGCCTTATTCACCTAAACCCGCCCCTTTACAGAATATGTGGATTCCTCGTCGCCCTGCTGAATTTGTGAGTGTCGACATTCTGGGTCCTATAAAAGATTTTGGGCATATTTTAACCGTTGTTGACCACTTTTCAAAACATCTCACTTTGTATCCATTGAGTAACTTAACTGCCAATACTGTTGCCAAACATTTGTTGAACTACATTTCCATTCATGGGAGAATGGCATTTTTGCTCTCTGATTTGGGTCGGCTGTTTGATTCTGATGTTTTTCATACTTTAAATAAAGCACTAGGGATTAAAATCTGTCATTCTTCTCCTAATCACCCGGCTTGTAAAGCTGTTTCTGAAAGAGTGAACACGTCAATCAAGAATAGTCTCCTTACATTACGAAGTAAAAGGGTATCCCTAAATAACGCCATTGCAATTCATCAGTCGGTATATAATTCTTCTAAGCATTCTTCAACTGGATACACTCCTAATTTTTTGCATTTTGGACGCGAGTTGTCTTTGTTTTTTGATACATTCCGGGATGACATTCAGCCACAATTTTTGAACACTGCTCATTATATAACTGAAATTTTGAATGATTTAAAAATTGCATATGAGTCTGCGTACTCTGCATTGGAACATGCTCAAGTGACTCAAAATTCCAGACAGAAGGATAAATTCAAGCTCAGAGTTTTAAATGTTGGGGATATTGTTTATTTAAAATCTTCTTCGACCTTTCGACCAAAATTCTTAGGACCTTACTCCATCACCGCGAAAGTGACTGATGTCAATTACAAGATAAAAATATTAAGTGACGACACCGCTAAGCCTTTCTTAGTACACATTAATCGCCTTCGCCTTCCACCTAAACGTCGGACTGATTTAGAATTTGATGTAATTGAGTCTAGTGTGCCTCAAGCACCTAGGTACTGTTTACGTAATCAAAATGTTTAAAATTTTATGTGATGCACCCTCTGTTGCAATTTTAGTTGTGCTGGTCGTGACTTTATCCTAGGTTTTTGCAACATTTGGTCCCTCATGTATCATCATGTTTTGTTTTGTTTTTAATTTGTTTTGTTTTTTGTAATCTGCATTGAGAATTGGGGTTGGTGATAGTCATGTCCTCTATGATTTGTTTCATGCAAATTGCTGTTTGCATTTTACTTTGTCCTTTTTCAAGTTTTGCTTTTCCGTGATGCTAGCTACATTGTTTAGCTAAAACTTGTTTTTATTTGTTTTCATTATGTGTAGAAAGTTTCTACATTAATGTGCGAAGTAAATACATGACCTTTTTCACGAATTTGTCTCCTTAAACCATGGTTCCCGATTTTGTCAACTATTAACTGTATACTGATGCAATACAGTGTTTTCTAACTGATCGTATCCTTTTTCTGTTTGTTCAAAAAAAAAAAAAAAAATCGCAATTTTTGTTGTGTTTTGGGCTGTTAAATTTAAATGCAACAATGCACATATCAATGCCCTGTGTAGAAAAATCGTATAGTCTACGTACAAAAATTTAAGATGTTAAAAATTTTTGTTATGCCATGTGTTTGTGCAAATATATCATTGCACGTGGGTTATTTTCTCATGATCAATCTTGAAAACAAGTAAAAATTTTTGTTTAAATGTGTCTGGTGTTTCCTTTACAGATAAAATGATTTTGACGTCATCATAATATGGACTTAAAATATTCATGTGATGAATTTGTCTGTTATTGATGTTCTTGGTGATTTTGTGGTGTCGTTTATTTTTGATGTATGTCATATAGTCCCGTGTTTTTTATGTATGTCATATGGTCATGGGTACTTTCTGGCAACCGTCATTCTGTGTCATTGACTATCTCACTGGGTTTTGTTTTTTTTCCATTAGGCATTTAAATGTGACTTACCCTTTTATGTAAATTTTTGTCTTTTAGGATATGTAATGCGTGGGTTTGTTGTTGCAGTGTTATAATTTTTTATCGCGGACAATTCAAAAAAATTTTTTTTCTTCTTTCACCGGGTATAATGTGATATAGTAATCACATATTTTTCATTGATTCGCGTTTTTGTTTTTTGTTCTGATTTTTTATTTAATGGCGTTGTTTCCGAGTTTTCGGCGGCCATGTTTTCCCTTCTTCCTCCCGTGATGTGTTGTCTCCCGCCTTTTTCGCTCATTGGCCGTGGGCGTGGTCTTGTTTGGTGATGTCATTTTCCCGCGTTCCCATTCGCTGCGCTAGGTGACGCCGCGTATGGATATCTGTTTTTCACGCGACCGTGTGGGTTTTTAGTTGGATGTCTCATACAATTTCCATGGAGAGTCGTGTGCTAGCCGTGATACGTGACGGAGCGTTGGTTGGGAGCACGGACGCTTGACCTGTGAATGAGTCGTATGCAATGGCGACGACTGCGATGCAAAATCTTGATGCATCGGCATAAAAAAGGATGTAAATTGTAAAATAATTGCACAGGAGCCTTAGAGCCCTGTATCTCTAAAAAAAATGATAGTTTAGTTACGAATGTGATCCTATATTTAATCTAGTTTTTCTAAAAAAAGATTGAAAAATGTTCGCGTCTACGTGGAAGTAGCTCCGATCATGCACGGATGAAAACCCTTTCTTTTTTTACACGATGATCATTGCATATGATCAGAAAGGACTGGTGATGCACCTGTAGCTGGTGAGACCAATATAGTGAAAGCGGTACGCGCGGTCGACATGAATTTAGTTCTGATTCCCGCTGCGCCATTTTCGTCCTGTGTAATTGTTGGGGAGAATTTCCACAATTAATAATTATATGAGAAAAACAATAAACAATTTTTCAAATATGAACTTGACTCTATATTACGAACTTCCAATATAGATCTAGAATCTCAAAATTTGAGAAAAACAACAATACACTTTGCTGAAAAAAATTCAAAATTTCAAAGAACAATCATCTTGAAATGTCCCTTTTTTTTTTCTTTCGTACTCTCTCGTACGTCGTAACTCATAGTACGTTTTCACGTAATTTTCATCAAAATTCTAAAACAAATTCTTGATCAAAGTCCTTTTTAATTTTTCAATCACTTTTTTCTGGTTTTATTTATAACGATGACAGTAGGTTAATCTGAAATATAAAATAAAAACCCACAGTAACTGTTCGAATCAGCATATAAAATATCAAAGTCTAGAAAATAGTATAGTATAAGCATCTATTGAGAAATGTTTATAACGAAATATAAATAAGCTCTTTTACTATCTATCCATTTCTCACTAAATTATTTCATTTACAAAAAGATCACTAAAAATCTTCATCAAAAAAATGTCCCCATCTATGCTAAAAGACTGTATGATAATTTTAACTGATTAAAATTTCATTTTTACCAATTCAATATTTTTTTTAAAGAACATTTTTGCACCATTATTTATTTAATGAAGGAAAATTACAAATTCTAACGGGAACTAGTGGTGTTTCCAATATTCAAAAATAGGGTCTCACAAAATGAAAAACAAATACACCCGCGATAGACCTTCATGCAACAATAAACTCCCTCTATCCTAACTCCCGGGAAGACTCTGACAATTACATTTTCACTTTTAACGAGACGTAACAAAAAGCTGTTCGCAACCCGGTTGATAGGAAGAAAAAGCCACCGAAACATTCAGGTGGGCAATTAAATTGTTAGAACTTGCAAAAAAACATTTCACAAAACATGATGCAAAGAAAAAAAATTTAAAGTACATTAAACAATTTTCAAAAATTTTTAAAAAATGTTTCTAAATTATATTATATTTGAACAAAAAAAAATAATAAATCTTTGAATTTCTAATCGGGTGAGAGGTTTCGTGAATATGTCCGACATGTTATCTTTGCTTTTGACATATCTCACGTTAAAAATATTTTTATGAACTTTAAATCTAACGTAGCCTGATTATCCACATACAAAATAGATTTAATTTTACAACTTTTAACAATTTTTATTTTGATGCATTCGTCAATTATACGATCAAACCACATGAGCTCTTTTGCACATTCGGTCATGGCTATAAATTCAGCTTCCATCGTTGAAAGGCTAACGCTTCGTTCTTTGAACGTGCGCCATTCAATTGGAGCTTTATCAAGTAAAACAAGTTGACCGCCTTATGAGGTTCTATCATCTTTATTTGTGGCGAAATCAGCATCCGAAAAAGTTATAAGTTGAACATTTTCACATTTTAAGTTTAATTTTAAATCTTTAGTATGGTAAACATATCCTAGTAATTTCAACAATCCATCCCAGTGTACAATTCTTGGGTTGCTTTGAAATTGGCTGAAAATGTTAACAGCATATGATATATCAGGACGTGTTCTACTAGAAATAAATGATAAACACCCTAATAAACTCTTGTATGGATATTTTGACATTTCGTCAATCTCAGCTTGAGTAGTAGGACAATTTAACTTTGAATAAACACATCCTTTACTAATAGGTAAAGAAGAAATAGGAATTTTAAATTTACTAAATCTTTCATAAACTACACGAATGTATTCAATTTGATGTAAATTTAAGCCATTTCCTTCATTTTCAAATTCTACACCTAGTAGCTTTTTAGTTTTACCTAAAATTTTAATGTCAACATGTTTTTGAAGTAAATTCAAAGCATCTTTAATATCCCTGTCCTTCTTACTGAATAACACAATGTCATCCACATATAAGAGTAAAATCACATTATCAGTATAATAAACACAATTACATGATAAAAATTTATGAAAACCAATTTTAAGCAATATATTTTCAATTTCATAAAACCACAGACGACCGCTTTGGTGCAGGCCGTATATAGCTTTATTCAATTTACACACATAATTTTCTTTTCCCTTTTCAATAAAACCTGGGGGTTGCTTCATATATATTATTTCATCAATAGGAGCATATAGGTACGCACTTTTAACGTCACATTGGATATGTAGCCAATTTTCTCTTGATACCAATAAAGAAAAGAAAAAGCGAATGGTACTAAAGCAGACTACTGGGCAGAAGGTTAGATCAAAATCTAGTCCCCTCACTTGATTAGTCCCCTGAGCGACTAGTCTACTTTTATAAACTTCACCATTTTCCCCTTTCTTTAAATTATAAACCCATCTACATCCGATAGGATTAACATTTTCCGGTAATTTGACTAAATTCCAAACATTTCTATTACGCATAGTGCCTATTTCAATTTCCATTGATTTTTGCCATTCCCCCCTTTCATTAGATTTTAATGACTGTTTATATGTTCTAGGGATTTTAATTTCTGTGTCTAGTCAGGAAACATGAGTTAAAATTTTAGATTGATTTGAAACTTCACCCTGAAAATCATCATTGCCTTTGAAATTAAATAATTCCGGATCATACGCTATGTTTTCACGAAGACAATATTTTTGAACATCATTCAACGATCTTAATCTTTTGCTATTCCCCTTTTCAAAATAATATACGTCGTTTCTTGAACCATCAGGTCTAGGGACAAATTTCCGAATCCACCTAGCTTCCCGCATTGGTTTGCGACTAGAATCATCCCCCTCACTGTCTGAACTTTCCGCTCCCCCTTCAGAGCTACTTTCAACATCTAATTCTCTGAAGCGATTCGAATCTTCGCTTTCTTTCGAAGAATTCTTATCTTCTGCCTGAGGCGAAAGAGGCCAGAAAAGGGTATTTTCTTTTCCGCGTGATTCCTGCTCGGAAGTAAATTCGTCCTTGAAAAAGGAATTCTCTTTGAAAGATACGTTGATTGTTTCAATGACTTTATCTTTGTCTGGAAGATAAACGCGAAATCCTTTACGATTGAACGCGTATCCGATTAAAACGCCTTTTTCGGCTTTTAGGTCTAGTTTCTTTCTTAATTGTCGTGGGATACCGGCAAAACAAGTAGTTCCGAATGCTTTTAAATGTCTTACAGACGGTTTTCTTCCCCCGTAAAGTTCAAAAGGAGTCTTTTCTTGACTTGAATGACAAATCCTATTCCATGTGTATACAAAATATAACATCGCGTCAGGCCAAAAATTGGTTGGCAAACCACTTTCTTTTAACAAAACGCGTGCACTATTTGTTACTGTCCGGTTAAAATTTTCAATTAATCCATTTTGCTTGCTCTGGTGTGTACACATTTGTGAGTTCATGATGTATACCCATATTCTGACAAAACCCGTCTAATTCCTGATTTACAAATTCCGTCCCGTTATCAGATCTGATACTAACAAACTTTTTGCCGATAAATCTTTCGGCTCTCAGAATATGTTGTTTTACAATTCCCGGAACCTGACTTTTTGACTTAATAGGATACAATGAACACCTTTTAGAATAGTCATCAATAATAGAAAGAAAATAATTTTCTCCGTTTCTACCCTCTACTTCACATTTTCCCCAAACATCCATATGCAATAATTGCAATGGCTGGGTACTTCTTACTCTATCAATTGACTTGAAACTAACACGCTTAAATTTTCCTAATTTACAAACATCACAGTTTAATTTAACATGTTTAAACTTAGGTAGGCCACGAACAGCTGAAAGATTACTAGTTTTACGAATACTTTCAGTGTTTACGTGTCCACAGCGTTTATGCCAAGTTTCAATGTCGCTTTGACAGCATTCTACAGAAGGTTCTTTATTTACATGACTAGAACTAGGAGAATTTTAAAACTTTTTACAATTAACATTATAAACTCCATTATTGAGTTCAGCTTTAAAAATTAATCCCTGTTTGTCGGATACCTCCACGAAACCTCCCCCACCTTTAAATTTTGCACCACCCTGGTCAAACTTGGTGCCAGACAAAATATTTCGTCTCAAACGGGGAGAATACATTACATCTTTGAGAATTACAGTTCTTTTACCGAACTTAACTTTGATTTCCCCTTTGCCCTCAATCGGGAAAGTTTGCTTTTTCACGGCAACAGCCATGTTTACATCATTTAGGGGTTCAAATGTCCTAAACCAGTTCTTATTTGAGCAACAGTGATTTGATGCGGCAGTGTCAAAAATAAATGTATTCCCTTTATCTTGGGTCTGACTAAGATTTGCCTCTGACAAGAAATACAAAGGATACTCACATCTGTTATTTGAAGGTGATCGGCGACGCTCCTGGAACTTCCTTCTAGAACTCCATCGGCAATTTCTACTTCTTGGGCTCGTACCTTCTTCCCTCCATTCTTTCCGGGATTGGTGTTGGTTTCCTCTTTTATTTCTTTCTTGCGAAGTCAATCTTTGACGGTCTTCATTTTTGACATAAGGGCATCTGCTTCTTATATGCCCATCTTCATGACACTTGTAACATCGAATTTTAGATTTAACTTGGAAAACATGCATCTCATTTGTCTTCTCTTTCATTTCTTGACGGTTTTCTTCAATAATTAGGTCAACCAGGATTTTCTCGAATGTGAAATCTTCATTTTTCCTCATCAAAATCTGTTGAATCAGATGATCATACGTTTCTGGTAAACTTTGCAGTAATTTAAAAGAAATACAGTCCTCCGGGAAATTCGGATAAGCAACTTTGATTTTGTCGAAAATTCTCTGCAGACGCGCCGCGAATAAATTCAGCTTTTCTCCATTCTCTTTCTTGCATTGATTCAGCTCAATGAAGAGTTGCATACTTATACATCTATTCTCCGGAAAAAAATGTAATTTTAGCTTTTTCCAAGATTCGCATGGATCTTCTATAGTTTCAACTATTTTTCTTAGATTTTGTTCAATATTCAAGAAGATTAGAGAGACTGCAGTTCGCTTCCTCACAATAAATTCTTTCACATCTTTTTCTGTTACATTCGTCTTCTCATTAATGACTGGTTCTTTCTCTTTTCCGTTAGTGATGTCCCATACATTCCGTTCCATGAGAAGGAACTTCATATTCGTCGACCATTCGAGGTAATTCTTGTTGTTGAGCTTTTCAATCTGAATCGCGAAATTTGCCATTTTTCTTTTTTTTTTCAAACTTTAGTATTCTTGAATTTTGGTAAAATCTTTTAAGTCGCTTCTATCTTGGTCGCCCCCCCCATCTCAACATTCCAATAACTTCATCTTCAGATGGGTCATCAAATTTGCAGGTTCCAAAAAAATTTTCCAAAATTTCTGAAAAATATCGAAATGTACATCATCCAACGGTACATGTACTTTTGGCAGCAGTACAACCCCGCCTTTTTACAGATGCATGTACACTCTTTATCATTTCCTAGTCTTATCCAAAAATATTTTCACTAGGTCTGCACAGGAAAGGGACTGGGCCCATAACCCCGTGTTGGGGAGAATTTCTAATCTAATAATATCTCCCCAATGTTTCTTTGATACTAGCAGAGTGAGTTCGGAAATAAGAACTTGACAAACTATTTCTAACTTTCATGAAGTTTATTTAAACGATAATGTAAATAGATAAAAACACGCTGTAAATGATAAAAATAAATACTAACAACATAATCTCTCCACATGCTACTTCTGCATGAGATAACTAACAGTGCAACGCAAACTGCATGACTATTGACTAAAAACTTTGATGAAATAGACCCATTGGGAAATAAGCTAAGTCCAGCTAATCATTTCTAATAAAGGGCGAACGGCACGAACAAGCAAGTTCGAATGCCGAACGAGCGACCGCCTACCACGACGAGAGATGATCAAAGAGAGAGAGAACTAAAGCCGCGAGCAGTTTAAATATCCCCCCGGATCATTAGCATATCCGAGTTACGTGAACGGACACATCACTGCTATCGTTGAGCACACGTGCCATCAGATTCCTTCTAGAAGCATCTATGACGTCATCCACAACGGAGTTCCAGCCAAGGGTGAACGAAAGTGAAACAAACATTCGGTCGATTCGACCAATGTGAATGAGTGCTGATAAGATTCTTTTACCCCAGTCATGCAGAATGATTGGTAATACATTATAAGTAAGGAAAAACATTCTTTTACTCTTGGTGTTGTGAGGTGATGAGATAGGATTATTTACTGTTGTTATTAACAGGCATTTATGCCTAACAGTAATGGTGATTTCTCCGTCATCGCCGTGGTATAGCGGCCGGCTCCATGGGGTTTTACATCATCTTCCTCGCTGATGTCTCTACGATGAGTTCTTTCGCTGCAACAACAGGCCGCGCCCTTTTTTAAGCCTCCCCATGTACGATGCACATCCCTCTGCTGTGACAAAGTAATTCCCTGCAATAGACTGGACTGTGAACTTAACTTACCTAAATTTTTCATATTGTAATCTTTTATATTCCCTTCCATGTTTTGATTACGCCGCGGGAGCTCCCTAGGATCTTGATATTCGTCGTGTAAGTGATGATCATCGGAATAAATTTTCACATGTGACGCGAAATGAGTTGTGCTTATTGTGTCTCCACTACATGGGGGTAAGTCAAACCTTTTCTCTGTGTTCCACGTAGGCACCAAACATTGAGATGTCCTGGAGTTTTGCGGAAACACTTAAAATACGATCGGCCTAAATTTTTTTCCTCATTTGTTTTTTTTTTTTTTTTTTTTTTTAAATTTAAGTTGGTGGTTCATGTTTTCTAACAAATTCGAAAGAATTAACCACATTTCCACCACAACTTTGAGAATTGCAATCTCTTTGCATCCGCTATGGGAATCCGATTTTTCGAATTTTTGATGTTTAAAACGCTTTGTTAAGAGGTAAACAAATAAAATCTCTTTTTATTTTTGTTAAAATCACGGAATTTAGAAGTTTTAAACAAATTTCTGTGCTTTTTAAAAGTGTCTTGGGTCAAAAAGTTAAATGCTAAACCCTTGTCTGAAATTGTTTTTTGTTACAATTATTTTAAATACTGTAAAGGAATATTTCTATGATAATTTAACATAATGTAGACTGGTAGATAAACTCTGATATTTGGGGAGAACGATGCCCCCCCCCCTCTGCCAAATACTAGAAAAACACCCCAGAACGATATTCTCAACATAGAAACGGAAAACACTGAACTTTAAGTTTAAATGATGCATTTTGTGCCATGTCTAAATTCTAAAATTTCGTTTTAACATTTTTTTTTTTTTTTTTTTGCAAATTATTTGATTTTTCACAAAAAACGGACCCTGTGAAAAATCCTCAACAGAACCCTGTTTTGTTATAAATTAAGAGTTGTATTTTTTTTTAAATTTTCATATTGTCTTAAATTGACAGTTTTCAATATGCATAATTATTGCAAGCAATTTTTGAAGTTCACGATATTCATTTCTAATATTTATTTTTAATTTGTTTAAACTTTGAACTGAAAAAAAATCTTAAGTATTAATATGTATAAATTTCAGTTCAAACTTCAAGACAATGTGTGACAGATTTTTTGCCTGTATCAAAATAGGGAAGCAGGGGAACAGAATCCCCCTCAAAGTCCCTAAAAGATTTTTGTTGGATATGTTAGAACGCATTAATAATCATTTTCCAAAAAAAAAAAAAGAAAGAAATATTATTTGAAATTTTGACAATGATGTTTTCAATGAAAAATTTTAAAATTTCCAGTTTTTTGATATTTTTTTTGTATTACTAAATATAAATTTAGTTTGTTGGCTTATTTTTTCCTAAAATTCTTGAATTGTTCATATATATATATTCAAAAAGTTACTGGATCTTTTATTGTGAGGAATTGAGAAGTATTGTTTTTAAACAGTTACATTTCATTCTGAAACACTGTGGAAGAACGTTAATGCAAAATGACAAAAATTTAAAAAGTCAAGCATTAAAAACTATTTTTAATAGAGAAAAAATATTTTAGGAGGTATACTTACAACTATAAAAAGAATAAATTTAGGGTAGACCGACCAGTGAATGAACACTTAGCGCAATTTCATTTTCAAATATTTATAGCATTGTGAGCAATTGTAGTATTTGGCATATGGCAGTAAAAACATTTTAGATGATACATGTAATTTTTTTTTAGAGAATTAGCAGAAATTTTTTAGTTCTGCATCAGGATTTTTGGTGGGTTAAAATATAAAAAATTGCCCCAGTCCAGTGAGTGAACACCTCTACCAGTGGACAAACATAGCATTTTCCAGTCTCTTACTTTCTGGAAATGTATAGAAGGCTATTTCTACTGTCAATTCATTTAATAAAAATGTTTTTAAACCTTATTTTTTCAAAAAAAATTATGAGCTGTTCATTTACTGGTCGATCTATTCTATCAAGTTTCATTGCAATCTGAGATGGTGGATGGTTTGGATCTGGTTAAGCTGACATAGATGGGCTTTGTCAGTATGTGCTTTCCATTCTGATTTCTTGAAATGGGCTTCATAGCTTTATATTTTTCTTAGAAACTTTGTTAAGATATAAAACTGCACATCTTTCTGTATACTATTGAGTGGGGGGGGGATCCTATAGACACTTGTAAAGTTCAAAACAAAAGAGATACAAAGCTAACATGAGCAGATCTCCTGATTTTGGCGGGACAGTTTCACTTTTTGTCTTTCTCCCCCTGCTAAAATATCCCTCTTTTCCATTTAAGTCCTGCTTTTCTATCCAAGTTCCATCAAGTAGGGGAAACATAAATAAGCTACATTTTTCAAACCTTTTTAGATGCACATAAAATTTGAAATATATATTTTTCATCAAAATAAATTCTCTCCTGTATTCAAGGAATTTTTAAATTTTGGAAGACAATGAAAATTTGCTAACAACAACTGTTTCTAACTGTCCGGTAAATATGACTGACACTTTGTAGGTATAAATTTGCTGTCAGCTTTTGATATTTTGAGCTTGATTCAAAAACATTTTTCATGTACGACCTAAAAATCTTTCATTTGGTGTCATACTTATCCCCCCCCCCCTAGCCTGCCCTGTTAGTGATACATCCTGATTTTTAGTTTGAAGATTCTGGCCACATTATCCAAAGCATGATATCATCGGCTGAGTACTACAGCTAGGTTAGTTCCAATTTGGAAAAAATAGAATGATTTACTTTTGTTAAAAAATTTTGTTGGAAACAAGACATAAATACTTCTAATTAAATAAAATTTAGAAATAGTAGTTTAATAACATTAAAGTCAAGTCTTTGCATTCCCAAAACTCATGAAAAAGCATTAATTTGTTGAGTTTTCCACGAAGCTGTATGAAAAAAGCAAAATTGTAGTTACCTACTTGCAGCATTCACCCCACAATATGTATATATACGAAGTAGGATCAAAAAGTACCCAGAATTGGTTAATGAAAATATTTTGAAAGAATATTTTCTTAAAAATACTCTCCTTCTGCATCTGTACACTTTCTTCACCAATCTGAAAAATCGGCATGTTCAAATCATTATGAAAGCTCTTGCAAGTTGTCAAAAGTGCTTGACATTCTCGTCTGTGGTGAAAATGGAAAGTAGCAAAATTCTAGTTGTTCTCTCTCAGAAACGCATCTCTCATTTTCAAGTATTCTTCTATTGTTCGACAAATTTCCAATGATTCTTTCCTTTCTGGGTCAAAATAATGCTCCAATCTCATGAAGTAAGAGAACTTTCAAGTTTTAATATGTATAACCTAGAGCAAAGAAGAGTCAGAGGAGGGCATAATTCAGTTGTTTAATTTTATCAAAATGAAAGATGTTAATGAGTTAAATTTTTACTGGGAAAGCAGGACAAGAGGTCATTGTTTTAAGTTATTCAAATCTCAGGCTAACCTGAAAATTAGGAAAAATTAATTCCTTTGTGGCTACTTGGAACAGCTTACCAGAAGAGGTGGTAATGTGCAAGTAGGTAGATAGCTTTAAGTGGGCTATTAATCTTCATTGAGGATTAATAAATTGAGAAGGACCAGCCAAGCTGGGCCTAGAGCCTGCTGTTGATCGTCCCATTTGTAGTTGTATATTTGAAGTCATCCTCAATTTAACAAGAAGTTTACGTAATTCGACAAAAAGTTTAATTGGAGCATGAAGCTAACAGAAGCGTATGATAATGCCCTTTCTTTTTAAAATATTTATTTGTGAATGATTACATACATAATATTAAATTGCATAACTTGAGCTTTAATACCCACTACTAAAAACTAATTTTAATGTGTAAACATATAGGTATAACCTGAATGTTATTTTAAAGTTTTTTGAAATGATCTGTATAACGTCAAACCTCTGGTACCAAGGTGTACATTATAATGGTCTTCTAATGCATTATAAATGCCAGTTAGTGTTTCCTTCAAGCATTTTTAGTTGGATTCTAAGCCCTGCCCCTTTTATGACAACCTTCGATGCTCATTGCACTCTTTTTTGCATCTCTCAACGTACCCTACTTACTCTTTTGGAGTTTATCAGCTTATATACAAATACAAATGTGACGACCAGCAACAGGCTCTTGGCCCAGCTAGGCTGGTTCTAGTCAATTTATTAGTCTCCAATGAAGATCAATGGCCCTCTAAAAGCTATCCACCCCCTTGATCATTACCACCTCTTCCGGTAAGCTGTTCCGAGTGCCCACAACCCTACTTAAGTAGCAGTTTTTCCTTATATCCAGGTTAGGGGGCCTGAGATTTGAATAGCTTAAAACAATGACCCCTTGTCCTGCTTTCAGTGCAAAAATTTAATCCATTAACATCATTCATTTTGATAAATTTAAACAACTGAATCATGTCTCCTCTGATCCTCATTTGCTCCAGGCTATACATATTAAGCCTATTGAGTCTGGTATCATAATCTAAATCTGAAAGTCTCCTTACTAGTCTAGTTACCCTTCTTTGAACCCTTTCCAATACACAAATATCTTTCCTCAGATAAGGCAACCAAAGCTGCACAGCATACTTCAAATGGGGTCTTACTAAACTCCTATATAAAGGCAGAAGAACCTTCTTGGATTTGTTTGAAATAGATTTATTGATAAACCCAAGCATTCTCTGTTGGCTTTGTTACTTGCAAGGCTGCACTGTTGACTAAACTTGCATTCCTGATTTATTAAGGTACCCAGATCCATAACATTTTCTGCCTGACTAATGATTAAACCCTGTAAACGATAACTTGTATGCTCATTTCCATAACATAAGTGTAGCACTTGACATTTCCCTACATTAACTGCCATACCCCACTTATCCACCCACTTAGTAATATAATCTAAATCCTCTTGAAGCTGTTTTACCTGTTCTTCATTTTCTACAATCCCCATAACTTTTACATCACCAGTGATACAATTCATGCTTCCAGAAATATTCTCATTGACGTCATGCATAAAAATAATAAGCAGGAGAGGCCCTAAAACTGAACCCTGAGGAACCCCGCTTAAAACATCACGCCATTTAGAATGATTTCCCCTCACAACTACTCTTTGTTTCCTTCCAGTCAGCCAATTTCTAACCCAAAATAAAGTTTTTCCTCCTATTCCTATATCAGCTAATTTGCTGAGAAGAGCAACATGCGGAACCTTATCAAAAGCTTTTTGAAAATCAATACAAACAACATCCACACACTTTTTGTTATCTAAAGCCAAGGTAACCTTGTCGTAGAAATGCAATAAATTAGTAGCACACGATTTACCTTTCCTGAACCCATACTGCAAACTAGTCAACAGACTATTAGTCTCTAAGAAATTCATAATAATTTTGATCTAAGTTTCAAAAATCTTTCAAACCACTGAAGTCAGACTTACAGGTCTATAATTCCCAGCATTACCTTTAGACCCTTTCTTGAAGAGCGGCAATATGTTAGCGAGCACTATGTTAGCCAAGCATTGAAAATATTTAAAATAACATCCACTAATTCCTCTGCACATTCTACTAAAATGTTTGGATAAATATTATCTGGTCCCGGAGCTTTAGTTGCTTTAATTTTTTTTCAAATGAAATAGAACCTCCTCCCTGGAAAACAGAAAGTCCTCAAGCCACATAAAAGCTTGTGTCTTGCTAGTGTCAACTGTTGAGATGATCAAAAGCAAATTTTCTTCTCAAAGGATAAAAATGTACTATGGCCTGGTTTTGAAAGATAAATCTGTTTTCCTCGTCCACTAGAATAAGGAAAGGAGTGATGTCCGATTCACCCAATACTAATCACCTCCCCCCCACTTTTTTTTAAATCTCAGCTTGATATCTTTTTTTTTTTTTTTTGGCTTGTGAAAATCTTATCAATCACATTAAATTACTCTGAAATAAAGTTCAATGTTTTGTCTTGTGATCAGATGACTTGCTCTACACATTGTCTTTTTTTAATTAATCGTCGGTATAGAAAGTGCAAATGAGAACTTATTTGTTCTATATTAGAATTAAAAACATTTGCAATGCAGTCAATCACTCTTATCAAATCTAGCAGTGGCTATTTGAAGAATAATTCCTAGTACATAAAATCAAGAACAGTGAGAAGTAATACAAGTGGGTCCATCATTATATATAGGAAAAAAAAATTGTTTAACATTAGAATATACAACTTACTACAATAAATTCCCGATTATCTGTGGCCTTCAGGCCCGTGCTGGATCACCGGGGCGCCGGGACGAATCCCGGTGCGCCCTTCTCTTACGGCGCCCCTTTCTTCAACTTTTTGCATTTTGACTGCAACTGTAAACTTTTTCAGAAATCACCCCAACTATATTTTTTGAAACCATTATGAATGAAAATAATCCAATTTAATAAAAGGATAAATGTGTCAACCAAAAACTGAATACGAAAGCGAACAATTCAGAGCTGGATCTAGGGAGAGCAAGCCGGAGCTCTTGTCCCCGCAGGGCCTGCTCTATTAGTTTTGCACCCCAGGCGATGTTGACAAGTGCTACCCCATGAGCATATGCTCACTGCTACATTTTGAGCTGCAAAAAAAAAAAAATAATAATAAGGAACAAACTTCAGTTTTTTTTCTCTCCTTTTTTTTTCTTTGTTTCCTTACATTTTGCCATCCTGAAATTTGCTGCTCCTAAAATCTGCCACCCTAAGTGATGACACAGGTCACCTATACCTCAGCCCCCGGCGGAATTTCTGGGGGCGGCAAATTCATCCAATTTGTGTTTCGCTGAACCCTGTATGTGTTTTCATTGAAACTTAATATAAAGACTTGAAGAAAGGTGAATAGATGAGGCTTTGAACCAGTTAGGCACAAATGGGAACAAAAGCTGAATGGCCTTCCCTTGACTTCACCAAATATTGCCTAAAAATGCATTTTCATACCTCCAATTTCGAAAAATGTCCGAAGGAGAACCCACCTCCTAACCTAACGTATCAACATGTAGCCTAAAATTGAATTTTTAAAACTGATATTTGTCAGAAAGGATTGCGTAGCAAAGATAGTCTGAAATTGGGTTGTTAATATTCCAATGTGGAAAACTTTCCGAGGGAGATCTCCAAATCCTCCTCTACCTTACGTCTGTAAAATTAGCCTAAAATTGAATTTTCGAAACTTCAATTTTGAAAAACTGCGGACCCCTTCCTCCTCCCATTCTTTTTCCTAAGAAAATTTTCAAAAGCATAAGAGAAAAGAGGAATTACAGTTTTAAGAATTTCAGAGGGTGAATCCCCGGGTTCCCCCTTTCCAAAGATAGTCTAACTTTGACTAAGTTTCGAATACGTTTTGGGAGAAAATTTCGAATCATCTCCCTGCGCTCCCCCCCCCCCTTCCACTTAACCAAGCAAACTCTCATGCTGCATTTCTAAAACTTCAAAGTCAAACAGCAACCGTAGCTGAGACGTCAAATCCCAGCATCTGCAAAGATAGTGCAAAAAAAAATTACGTCTTAAATGCTTGTATTCAATACAACTTGCAGCGAAAATCATTGAATCCTATTCCATTCCCTGCCCATCGCCAGCAAAGATAGAGTTCAAAATTCAAAATTTTCTTGAAAAAACCTCCGAATTTTTCGCATTCCCTTAACGACATAAAATTGCGTTTTCAAAAGTTTTATTTTGGAAAATGTCCTGGAACGGCTCCGGAATGCCAAACGTCACCAAGTTTATCTCATAGTAACTTCAGTTTTGAAAAATAATTTCACGGAAACCTCAAACCTTCATTTACTAAAATTAGCTAGTTTGACGTCCATTTAGAGAATTTCTCTAGGAGAAAATCCAGATTCTTAAATTTTCCCCCACAAAAGATTGACTTACACTAAGTTAAAAAAAATTCTGGAAGTTCGTTCGACCTGCGATTCCTCTTCCCTCCCCTACCCCTTTTCTGTCTTTTCTCTGACATTCCACAGGCTACCTAAAATTGGCCTTTTAGTACGTGTAACTTTTGAAATCTATCTTTCATTCAAAGCAATAAATTGCACAAAAGGAATTTATCCGTTTTAAATTTATCAAAGGTTTTATAAATTTACTCTAATTTTTTTCTCATGTTAATTAAACGTTGATAGATATTTAAATAAAGGTGGGTAAGGGTGGCAGTTTCAAGTCAAGACATTCCCAAGAGTAATGCTCCTCTCTGCCTAAAAATTCCTACAGAGACAAGTGTCCCTTACCCTCCTCTCACCCTTAAAGTTCTAATCCGTATGGTCAGACCTGAAACAGAAATGGATTTACGATAGGAGATTGGTTAAGAAAAGAATCCGAGAGAAGGCCTCCAAAACACCTCATTCCATAGCAACACAAAACATCGTCTGCAACAGCATTTTCACAATCTAAATTTCTACAAGTTTTTCAGAAGTGAGCTCCCGAGACCTTAAGCCCATGCCTCCGAAGATAGTCCAAAATTTTGCGTTCTGGAGCTTCTGTTTCTAAACACGGCCTTGAAAGATAACTTGAATCCCATATCTTCGCCTGCATTACCAAAGAAGGTCAAACATCACGTTTTTAAAAGTCCGATATCGAAAAACTTCCGGAGGACAAAAGATCACAAAATCTCTCCTCTCCTTAACATCACATTTTTTTTCTAAAATTGCGTTTTTGAACTTGAATATCA
The DNA here is from genome assembly GCF_026930045.1 of Uloborus diversus. Taxonomy (NCBI): domain Eukaryota; kingdom Metazoa; phylum Arthropoda; class Arachnida; order Araneae; family Uloboridae; genus Uloborus; species Uloborus diversus. Next base: position 89,039,214 of record NC_072733.1, on the reverse strand, counting down.
AACATTTCCGGCGGTGCTGAGCGAACCTTCGCCTAACGCCATCAAAGATGACCTACAGTTGCAATTTAAAAATTTAGAGTGAACCAGATCCCCTCTATTGAAACACGAAAATCGTTCGAAGTAGCGTTTGGAGAACTTCAATAACAAAATTGACTGAGGAGGAGTTCTCGAATCTGATTATTTCTCATGAAACTACTGAAACAGGTTAACTCCCGCAAGTTTAAAATTTTAACTTTGAAAAATTCTGGGGGAAGGTCCCAATCCTCCAAAGATTGCGGTTTTTGGAACTTAAATTATGAAAGCTTTACCAAGGAAGTTCCAAACAACGTCCCTTCCCAACATCGAAAGAAGGCCGGCGATTGCATTTTTGTGACTTCAATTTCAAAAAAAATCCGATGAAGAGCTCTTAAATTCATAATTCCCTATTCCATAATATCATCGAAGATCGTCTAACAAAGCTATTTTTGAAAGTGCTGTTTTGAAAAATTACCGGGGGAGCATACCAGAACCCCATCTCTTCCTCTAATGTCATGGCCCATAAAAATCCCGTTTTTAGACCTCAATATTGAAATATTTTCGGGGAGAGGTTTCAGAAACTTTCATTTTCTTTAAAATCATTGGAGAAAGAATGTCTAAAATTGTGTTTCTAGAGCTCCAATATCGAAACATACGTGAGGGAGAGTTCTGAGTCCAATGCCTTTTCTTCTAGTGTCATCAAAGATGACTCACAATTTTGTTTTTTGGACTTCAACTCCGAAAATTTTCCGGGGGAGATCCCCCGAAGCCCCCTTTTCACAGTTAATAAAAGTGGTAAAAAAAGATGTCATCTTGATATTACTACTTTTCATTTATAAAAAAGTAGTACCATTAAAGATTTAACTGATTATCAATTCTAACTGCCGAGTCCTCAAACAAATCTATGGTTGAACGGTTTGAAAAAAGTTAATGGATCCAGAATACTGTTGATTTTTTTTTTTTTTAATTTCTTGTCTCTCGAAACACTTAATTTTCATTTAAATTCTTTTAATCAAATACGTATATTGTTTTATTTAAAAAAAATGACATGCCTCATTTCTTAACTTCTTTTATTTTATTTTATTTTTATTAGTCACTCTCTCCCCCCCCCCCCATATAATGAATTAGCTATATCCTCCCCCCAACTATTGTAGGGATACACCCCTTACTTGAAAAAACAGGCGCCCCCATGCTGGTCTTTCCGCCGTCCTCTTTCGGTGCCCAGCACGGGCCTGGTGGGCCTTTCACTCTTTTAATTTTTTTAATTATTTTCGTTGTTGATAAACTGAATGTAGATAAAGACACATTTTTTAAAAAGTTCAAAATCTGAATCTATTTTTAGACATTCCTATTTCTTTCTTCTCCTTCCCATCCAATGAATCAAACTGTTCTAGGCCACCAAAACCTAATTAGTTGAAACCTGATTTTTAGATTCACATTAGTCACAGCGTTAAATCTATATATTACTGATTTTTAGATCTGCTCTACTTATTTATTTTTAAATCTTCACTAAGATACGTAAAGGAGTGACCGGATCGGTCTTGGAAAAATGCCCCTGCCCTATGCATTTTTGGTGTTACCTAGCTTAATCTGTTGCAGTGAATCTGCTTACACGATTTGCTCTTGTATGTGTGTAATACATTTGCAATAATGAACGACCTTTTTTTAGCTTTTACAGGGGTGCATGAAAATGCGTGTGCGTTTTTATGTACCCTGTTATCGTTTTAGCTATATTTTACATGTATGGGTCATTCCATGCGAAATGAGCAAATCAGCTGTGGCTGACATGTCACAGATTTCAATGAAAATTTTTATTTAGGTAAACCATGCATATCTATGAGGAAATGCAAAGTATGGAAGTTTAAAAACTGTTTGTTGCTTTGTTATTGACATTAGAAGTTGATGCTTACACTAAGCCTAAATTTTCGGAGTTCATTGCTGCCAGTTTGTGACTCAATAACTCCATAAGTTATAAACGTACACTTAAAAAATAAATATTTCCGCATTCTATAAACAAATCTCTATTGGGAAAAAGCAAAGTAAAATTTATTCGGATTTTTTTTTGAATCTGAGATATTAACAAATATTGAAATTTTGCCAATTTACTTCAGATTACAAATCACTCTTCTAGCTCTTTTAATGAAAATATAAGAGTGAATTTGATTCAGATTGAAAAACTATCTATAACTAACTATCTGCTCTAATTTAGTTACTGTTTATGAATTTCTTGATGACGAAATCGTACTTTAAAAAATCGAAAATTTCTTTTTTTCCTCTATTTCAGATGTTTTTTTGAAGATGAGGGAATGCTCTAAATTTACTCAAGTTTTTTTAATGTAATGTATTGAAGTGTCTTTTAGATGCTATTAAATTTTAATCATTGGTATCAGCGTATATTTGCTACTAGAGTAACTTGAACTTAGGCAAAATTTCATTAGTTAGTTCTTTTTATTGTAAGTTTAGCAAAACTAACCATTTCTTTCGTGTATCATTTTCTCAAAAGCATGTTTATGAAGTATTTGCTAAAATGTACATTTTTTTGAATCGAAATAAATGTTAGCAATACTTGCTTTTGCATCATTGAGTCGTTTATCTAGTGTTATGAATTCTCGTAATTTCACATAAGAGTCAATCCATACAGTTTCCATACAGTATAAACTACTCATTCATGTTCAAATAGTTCTAAGTTATAAAATTAAAATAATTATTTTGAAAATTACAATATGTTTTGTCAATATAATGTATTATATGGGGCACAATATGCGTAATTTAAGAAGGTGCAATGAAGTTTTCACACTTTTTATTTCTGTTTTAGTGTGTGAATTGACTAGGAAAATTGCACAATTTCAAAGACCTGTATCTTTTTTACAAACCAAATACAAAAAACAATATGCATAACATGTATAGTACTTGAATGGAATATTCAATTGGCCACGAAATTTTATTTTTAATTCCATCCCCTTTTGGTTTACATGGGTCTAAAAATGTCATTTTTGTCATTTTTCCGATTTTTGAGGGGCTGTAATCTATGACGGGTGCACAAACACACAGCAACAGTTACATATTCTTTTTAGCATGGCTCCAGTAATTAGCTTTTGCTGTATTTCATTTTGTGTTTCCGTCCCCTACGCGAGTTATCTCCCTTTGAAATGAGTAAAATTTTTACATTTGACCCTGAACTTGAACCTCTTGCCGTTATTTCAATTATTAACTTACAGCCACGTAACTCAGCATGTAAGACTATCAATTTATGCATTTTAACATCAAAGCGTTAAAGTAATTGTCATAAATGTAATTCAAATAGATTTTGGCCAAAATGCAAAGATCTAAAAGTACCATTTTTGACTACGACAAATCACTTTTGATGACCTCTAAAAAATCAAGGGTCCAGTTGAGAGAAAAAATAAAAGTGGTTTTAAACATTTTTCCTATCCAGCTTTTGGGGATATAAATTTCAAAAAAATTAAAAATGGTCGAGCGCACAAATCCATCGAACCTGTATGGATTGACCCATAAAACACAAAGAAAATGCTATTTTTCTGAATTTTATTTTACGTTTAGAAATCAAAAACCAATTTCGAGTTTCTTCAAGCAAATAGTAGAAACACAGCTCTATATTCTTGTAAAATTTTGAAGTTGTCTGAATTTTCCCTCATTTGAATTTTTGTGTCTATGTAAAGGGGAAAATCTTCATTTTACAAAATGGCACTATGTTTAAAACTGATTTTGAAGACAAAGGAGTTAAAATACAACTTCAAAAGTAAGGTATTTCTTTTATGATACTTGGCACATTATTGGGTATTAATTTCATCAAAGCTAATGCATTCCTTAAAGATTGAGATTAAAAAATAAAATGCTTAATTATGAGAAAATTGAAACATTTTCAGTTTTTGAGACTCGGTTAAAAGTTAACTATAATAACTTTGAAAATTTTACTGACATCAGATTAATTTTCCTACTCCATAGATGGCAACAACATATAACTTTTATATTTTCATTAAATAGTTAATAAGATACAAGCCTTCAAAAATGCAACATTTAGCATTTATGAGAATGCTGTTCAATTTGACCAATTTTCAATTGCATGTAAGTATTCAAATAAAAAATTTTAAGCAAAAATATTTTAGATATTTTTATATAGGCAGAAATGGAACCTGTATACCAAATTTCATAAAAATCTGTTACCATGTGACCACCACTTTTTTGCAAATTTTGCTCATTTCGTATGGAATGACCCGTATGCAAGTGTTGTTGATCTTTTTAAGCTATTGCATACACTATCATTGCTTTTACCTAATATGCAGATTATCCGGGAATTCGCTTTTCGGCGGTTAGAGTATCACCCTATTCCGCGCATAATCGGTGGTCTACTGTATACCACTTTTAGAGGGGGAAAATGAGAATTGGAAACCCTTCTGTAAGAACCCTTACTTTCAGAGAAAAATCAGAATCACTAAGTTACATTTGCTGGTAATAAATGCTTTTAAAATAATGAATATGAAAAGTACTTTTTATTGTGTATATAAAGGTTTCATTTTTTTCGGTGTCATGTTTTGTAATTGATTTGTCATTGTGATAAAGATTTTTCTGAACAGAAAGATTTCACCATTTTAATTTTCACTTATCAGGGCTTTTATTCTGAGTTAGCTATACCTGAAATATATTGGAATAAAACCCCAAGAGAGATAAGGGTTTTAATATTTGGATACACAATATTCGTTTTTCTTCCATCATTGTTTCCAATGTTATTGTCATTTTTCGGTTAAAAAAAGGGCAGACACTGCTGCTTTAGATTTGATTTACTTCTGTTAAAAGTTAACCTTTGGTTTTGGTGCACCCTACCTGTAACTTAGTGATGGAAATCTAACCTTTAAACGACTGATGTATGAAAAGTTTAATTTAGCCTGAACTTCCTGGAACTTTAATTTAAATGCAGGGATCTGTCTGGGATTTTTCATAAAGTCCGTATTTTGTGAAAAATCAAATGATTTTGTGAAAAATGAATTAGTTTTGTGAAAAATCAGATAATTTTGCAAAAATGAAAAAACAATTTTTTGTAAAATCAAAATTACAAAATTTTGAGACTGCATCATTGAAACTTTAAGTTGGGTGTTTTCCTCTTTTCTGTTGAGTATATCATTCTTGAGGGTTTTTCTAGTTTTTGATTGGGAGGGGGGAGGGGGGAGTGGCATTGCTCTGTGGGAGATGGGCACCCCACAAGTATCAATATCTATATACCATTCAGCATTGTGTTAAATTATACTAGAAATTTTATCTGCATAGTTTAAAATAGTTGAAAAAAAAATCAGGTAGGGGTTCAGCATTTAACTTTTTGACCCATGACACTCTTAAAAAGCACAGAATTTCATTTAAAACTCATAATTTTTGTAATTTCAATAAAAAGAAAAAGAAATTTTATCTGAAAAAATAATAAAATATGATTTTCATTTCAGATGTGAACATATTGCTTTTTTCAAAATGAAAGCATCAAAAGTATTAAAATGGAAAATAAAAAAGTGTATTAAAGTTAATCATCCTTGTTAGCATCAAAAATTCAAACCTTTTTATTTTTTCCCACTAAATAACATTTTAACATTGCATCGTAAAAACAAATATTGCCAAGTTGGTAAAAGGATAAGAATTATTTTATAATCAAGTCACTACAAAGGTTTAACGCAAGACACTAAATGACGATAATTTTAAAACTGGTAACCCTTTCTGAAGCGATCACATTTCATCCCCTCAACTACTATCCTTTTGCGGTTCCAAGTTCATTTCGCTGACATATATTATTGTTATTTTTATTATGGTTGTTCAAGTCAGGGGGGGGGGGAGTGCTTACACTGCCTTTTTGAAGAAATTTACATCAGCACTGCTGCAAACAGTTATGATAAAACAAACATGCTATATTATTTGAAACAAAACTGACTTTCAGCTGTTAATTTCTTTTAACCCATTAATACCTAGCGTCCCTTTTTAGGGACGGTCCAAAAATTGTGTCTCAATTTCCCAAAAGTAAACATTTCAACTCAATAATTGTGCTCATTTATTACTTTAGTATTGTTTCAATTCGTTACTAGCAGACGGCAGCACATAATCGTTATAAAGTGTGTTCTGTAACCATTTTGTTATGATCTTCGTGAAGAATTTCATTGTTCACAATGTCAAGAACAAAAAAGTAAGTTTTCAAAATTTTTAACAAGTAAATCAATTTGTATTTGATACATATGTTACTTTGATCAATATTTCAGTTTACCTTTTCTTGCATTTTTGTAGATTTTAAAAATTTTATGGATTTTATAGCAATTTAAGAGCGTCCCTAAAAAGGGACGCTAGGCAGTAAAGGCTGCATTGTTGAATCGTTGCTAGTTTCTTGCTTAGAATTCAAAATTGGCCTCAAAAGAAGTTATTAAATGTTTTTAGACTAAAAAATAGGCAATATGTTTTATTTTTAAAAATTAAAAAGACTAATTAATAATAAAACTACCTTTTTTAAAGATATTTCAGTAACAATTTTTTCTGCAATTTCGAAAAATACTTAGGTAAATTTGAAAAGCTAACTGTTTCAAAAATTAACTTCTTTGAAACCTGAGTTATTTTTTGACATTAATAATCTTCAGTAACTCATTGAGATTTTCTCATTGTTTTGTCTGACTTTGAAGAAGCCTTAGCACTTCTGGAACAGCTCTCTGATGATAAAGAATTCAAGGAGGCTGATATATGCATTTTTCCACCTTCACAAGTTAGTGAAATTACTGACGAATACAGTGGGCCGGATGACTCAGTTGATGTTAATCAATTATCAGGTCAATAGTTGAAATCTTCTGCTACAATGACCATTAGAAAAGTTAATCAGGGTAAGGTAGTATGTGTTGGAGATAGTCAGTCAAGTGACAGTGATGATGTTGAGCAGCATCTTCCAAGCAAACGCAGAAAAATAAAGAAAAAAAATACAGAAAGAAATTGGGTTAAGAAAGATATATCCATCAATAAAAAAAATAATAATGTATGGAATGTGGAAACACCAAGCTTTTTGAATGTTGAATGGACACCAGTGTCAATATTTGAAGAGTTTTTTACAGATGAAATACTGGATGAATTTGTTTTTCAGAGCACCCTCTATGCTCGACAAAAAAACAATACATACTCTTCTATAACGCGAGAGGAGCTGCGTTTATTCTTGGCTATCCTATTAACAAGTGGATATGCATGCTTGCCCCAGCGGAGACTCTACTGGAGTTCATCAACTGATGTCAACGACATAGCAATTAGTTCTGCAATGAGTAGAAATCGATTTGAGCAAATTATGCAGTATTTACATTTTGCTGACGCCAAACTCAACAAAAATGACAAAGTCGGAAAGTTTTTTTTTTTCGAGTATTAAATCGTCGGCAAAAAAATATTTGTCGTTGAAAAAGCATGTACCCTCTGATGCCTAGCGTCCCTTTTTAGGGACAATTTTTCTGTTATTAATAAAACATTTATTTTTTGCATTAGATTTTTCTAATTATTTTTCCTGTCTATTAAACACTATTTGCAACCCGTAAACAAAAAATCTTTGAAAAAAAAAATGTCAGGCATTAATGGGTTAAAGAAACAAACAGGCATTTTACTCTTTGGCAGTATTAGTTATTTATCGCTTGCAAGAACATCACAAGAGTACCAAAATTTCTTTTTTTTTTGCAAAATTAGTAGATCCTGTGTAAGCTGATCCCTCTAATTTAACTTTAAAATTGATTCCAAAAATTATCAGTTTATGTGCGGAAATATATATTATTTTGATTTCAGATTTGCTCTTTCTCAATAAACAATTTGTGAAAGGTCCGTTTTGATTTATGAGAATTTTGTGAAGGGTTCATTTTGGTTGATCGGGATTTTGTGAAATGTCCGCTTTGGTTGATTGGATTTTTGTGAAGGGTCTGTTAAAGAATCCAAATTTCCTCTGGCCAGACCCCTGAAATGTTTTTATTTAACTCAGATTTTGATGTAAGATTTATGTTCCTATTTATTACTGCATTTAAAGTAGATTACTTTATTTATGATAAATTCTTCTTTGTAATTTATTTTACAAACAAATATTTCAACTATTACAGAAATAATTGCCTAATGATTGTTGACTGTGTGGCTTCATTAGGAGCAGCTCCAGTATTCATGGACCAGTTAGGTAGGTAGGGCTACATAGATGAAGTGAAAATCTAGATCTTACAGAAATCAATTTACAGGGGGTGTATCCATCGTATAACATGGTTAATTCGTTCTGGGCAATTCCATGGTGTCAGACGTAAAAAATGAAGAAAAATTTCTCAGTTTTACAAATACAAATACAAATACAAATGTGACGACCAGCAACAGGCTCTGGGCCCAGCTAGGCTGGTCCTAGTCAATTAATTAGTCCCCAATGAAGATCAATGGCCCTCTTAAAGTTATCCACTCCCTTGCTCATTACCGCCTCTTCCGGTAAGCTATTCCAAGTGCCCACGACCCTGCTAAAGTAGTAGTTTTTCCTGATTTCCAAGTTAGCCTGAGATTTAAATAGCTTAAAACAATGACCCCTTGTCCTGCTTTCCCCGCAAAAATTTAATCCATTTACATCTTTCATTTTGATAAATTTAAATAACTGAATCATGTCCCCTCTGACTCTCCTTTGCTCCAGGCTATACATGTTAAGCCTATTAAGTCTGGTATCATAATCTAAATCTGAGAGTCCCCTTACTAATTTAGTTACCCTTCTTTGAACCCTTTCCAATACGAAAATATCTTTCTTCAGATAAGGCGACCAAAACTGAACAGCATACTCCAAATGAGGTCTTACTAAACTCCTATATAAAGGCAGAAGAACTTTCTTAGATTTGTTTGAAATAGATCTCTTGATGAACCCAAGCATTTTGTTGGCTTTGTTACTAGCAATACTGCACTGTTGACTAAACTTGAAGTCCTGATTTATAAAGACACCCAGATCCATAACATTTTCTGCCTGATTTATGACTGAACCCTGTAAATGATATCTCATACGCTTATTTCCATGACCTAAGTGTAGCACTTGACATTTCCCTACATTAACTGCCATACCCCATTTATCTGCCCACTTAGTAATATGATCTAAATCCTCTTGCAGCTGTTTTACTTGTTCTTCATTTTCGACAATCCCCATAACTTTTACATCGTCAGCAAAACAATTCATGCTTCCAGAAATATTTTCATTGATGTCATTCATAAATATAATAAACAAAAGAGGCCCTAAAACTGATCCCTGAGGAACCCCACTTAAAACATCACTCCAATTAGAATGATTTCCTCTCACAACTACTCTTTGCTTCCTACCAGTAAGCCAATTTCTAACCCAAAGTAAAGTTTTTCCTCCTATTCCAATGTCAGCTAACTTGCTGAGAAGAGCAACATGCGGTACCTTGTCAAAAGCTTTTTGAAAGTCAATATAAACAACATCCACACATTTTTTGTTATCTAAAGCTGAGGTAACCTTGTCGTAGAAATGCAATAAATTAGTAGTACAGGATTTACCTTTCCTGAAACCATACTGCAAACTAGTCAACAGACTATTAGTCTCTAAAAAACTGAAAGTGTGAGGATCAAGAATTCCATTTACCAAATATAAACTGTTCCAAAATGATCAAATTTATTTACAAGATACTTACTACATCCCGCTGAACAAAAAAATCATGTTAGTTTTTCAAAATAGATCCCTAAAGTATAAATTAAAAAAATATAAAGACTTGGTGTCGGACGTAAACACACAAATAGTGAAATTGATGGTTCACTTAAAAATGATTAAAAGTCTGTGAATTGGTTTACATTTTAATTTTAAAAACAGCATAATTCTAAAGTACACTTATGATTGAAGCATATATTACAGTTTTCAAATGATATTATAAGGAATAAAATTATTTAAAAAAATATATTTAGCTTGGTGTCGGACGTAAATTTTCGGTGTCGGACGTAAATTGTTCATATTGGATGTAAACTATTGCTCTTAAATGTAAATACATAACAATGATTACTGTTATAAATATGTAAATTATGGGTTACATATACTGAAACAAAATTTACCAAGTAAATTCAAAAGTAGGGTTGATTGGGGGAAGTGGGACATTGGGGTAAGTGGGTCACCCTCCAAAAACTGAAATATCCATATGGTTTTTATACTTTTTTACATTGATCATGTCATGGTTCATCATAGTGATTAGTTTTGCATATATTTGGGTTAAGTGGAATTTTTTTTTCTAGGTCAGAGAACTTAGTCAAAAAAAAAATCTGAACAATATTTTTTGGCGAGTTTAAGCAGCATTTTTTAAAGAAGTGTTTCCCGGTTAGCATTTATTTTTTATGATCATTAAACATTCATGTACAGTTTAACTTAAAGTGCATACTGCAGTCAGAATTTTTGAGTAAAATATTATTAAAAACAGTTTTAGAGGAGGGGCTCCACTTACCCCGTAAAATTTTGATATAAGACATCCCCACACTATGGGGTAAGTAGTTCCCCCCCCCCCCCGCTAACAGTGAGGATTTGAAAATCAAAAGCAACTTTGATAAAATATTTGTATTACTGAAATACAAGACAACTATGATGACTTAGTAGGAATTGATAGTTCAGCTACAAAAGCTGGTGATTAGTTCTTTGTGAAACTTACATGAAAGAAAACCATCAAGATTTATATAGGTTGAATGTTGATAATGGTTCTTCCTTGCCCAACTTTACATAGACGCCGTCATTTAGTGTTTCTAATTTCTTTTTACACTTATAGTTTTGGCAAATTTGTCAAAATTGATCTTAATCAACTGTATTACGCTCATTCAACACACCTTTTCTCAAAAGGGGTCCTACTTACCCCTATCAACCCTAAATGTATATACAATAAATTCACTAAGTTGCTTTTTATGAATGTTTCACTTCAACTTTGAAGGCAAAAAAAGGAGAAACACAGTTGAAAACATATGCTATTTAAAGGAATGTAACAGTGTCGGACGTAAAATTTTCTTTATATCCGACACCTAGATTTTAGTAAAAAATATTCACTTGTTACAAAATGAAAATAGGTTACATCAAAGAGATTGAAATTCTTACTTTGTACCCAAAAATACATGTATATAGCTTTGAAATTATTGGCTCAGCATAATTAACTGGCCATTTTGGTGTCGGACGTAAAACACTTAATGTACCCTAGAGGAATTCTTTTACAAATCTAAATGAATTATATTTTGACGCATTTTTGCAGCATCACCAGCAACACTCTGTATCTTTAAATGGTTATTCATCTCAATTCATAAAATTAGCATGAATGTTTTGGAAAAAACAGAATTTCTTCTCGAGTCTCCAAATATGGCTTGAAAATACTCAAGATGTTGACCTTGGTTTAACCTGCTGTAATTTATTTATAACTGAAGTGATCAAATTTTAGACAGGCATTTCAAAATATACAACTCTTTACCTTTAAAATGACACCTCATTTGTTTACGTATTTCAATTTTGAAAATTTGATCATCTGGTTGACCTTATCATGGAACTGCCCATCTGTGTTGTATCAAAACTGTGTTATACGAGACTTTTTTATAAAAAAAATATTATGGTTAATTTGTTCTGTGTAGTATCAAAACTGTGTTATACGTGACTTTTTTATAAAAAAAATTTTTAAACCCATTTTTTAACCTAATTAATCATGTACATAGCATAAATCATGTCAATGTGTACCATGTTATATCCAAACCATATTCTGTGTTATATCGAAACTGTGTTATACGAGACCTTGAAATAATGTAAATCAAGGAATGTGTACCGTGTTATATCAAAACCAATTCATAACATACAAAGACCCACTGATTTTAAAAATAAGAGTTGTTATAAACGATAAAACTTAATCATTTTACATACCTTAAATTAAAACTGTTATGCACAACAAAAAGAAACTTAATCTGCTTTTCTTTCTGTATTAAGAACAAAACACATTCTACAAGAAAAAATATCTGCGCTTTTCTATAGCAATAAAGTTCGTCTGAGCAACAAACAACAAGCAAAATTTAAAATAAATAAAATCATTCTATTTATTTTATTTCATATTTTGTTTTGACTACATTTTTCATTTATCGTTTGCCAAATTTAGCTTATGTTTAATCTTAATGTTATTTTTTTTTCAATGTATTGGAAGCAAAACAATATTCACCTTTTTGCTTTTAGAACACTGATGAGAAAAATCAAGTATGTATTTAAAAGTTGATAGTGTTATACAGGGAAACCAAACTTTTGAGCCCAAGACAGACAATTTTTCGCAAAAGTTTCATAAAAACAAAGTAAAACTTATTGCAGTTGTTATCATACATTTTTAACAGTGTATTGAAGAAAAAATTGAATTCATTCTTTTAAAATTTGTGCTTCATCAAAACCACGTAGTTATGAATTAAAGTTTTGTACCGTGTAATATCAAAACTGTGTTATAATAATTGCAAATTTGGTACTGTGTAATATTGAAACCGTGTTGTAGAAGTACCGTGTTATACAAGGGACACCTGTATATGATAATCTATAAAATCTTGAGCTTTTATGTAATCTTGTTCCTTGTGAAGTGAAATATTTTGCCTGTTATTAATTTTTAAAATTTTACCATATATTTTACATCAGTGTTGAACTTTTACTACAATAGACTTACTACTTGATGGTTTTAAAATGTTTATAAGCTATTTTTCACCTTTTAATAATTTATTAAATTTGAATAACTTGATTTATTTTGGTTTGATTAGAATTCTAAAATGAGTCCTTGTAATGCTTTGCTAATAAAATTTAAATGATACCTATTAAATATCTTGTGATTAATTAAAATGTTATAATAATCTATCCTTTAAGGTGCATTTAGTGGTATTGCATATGCTCCCCCTCCCCCTCCTCCTTCCTTAAAACCAAAGTTAATTATATTTAAAAAATTAGTTTCAAAGAAAAAAATAATTATGTAATTGTTGTCAGCCAAGTAGTAGAAAGCTTTTAATTATGAAGGATGTTAAAATTCCTGTTGATTTCCCATGGTCAAAATTAGCAAATAATTGTTTATCTTCTTCGTTGCTTGTCATCCTCCTCCTACGTTGTTTATCACATACAGGGTGTTCCGTTTTAACCTGCAAGACTTTTATTTACTGTGCATATGTGTGAATGTACCTTGGATAACACAAAAAAGGTTAGTTTATCTTTTTTGTCAGCAATTGGACATTCCAAAAGGAATGTTAACACATTCTTTGCGGCAAATCAATGGCAACTTTACTTATGAAGTCATTATCATCAAAGCATCTCATAATCCATATCTTGTAGTTGAAGAATATTTTGTGCCACTTAGTGGGTGTTTGTTGGTTTGCTGTTTAATGACTCTCTATTTAACGATGTTCTCTATTTAAAGACGACTTTTCTTGGTCCCAGATGCTCCACTGTAGTTTTAGAAGCATTCTATTTAAGGACAATTTTTTGTGGTCCCTTGAAAGTGGTTCAATATATAAACAACCGTATTTACTGTATTTAGTTAATAAGTTTTACACTAGCAAAAGATTTCAAATTTCATTTAAAAAGTCAACTTTTTAGCTACTAAACAATTTTACTTAAAATATAAGTGAGGCACCTCAGATTAAGCCGAACCTTGAACTTTGGAGACTTGAATTTTCGACTCACTGCTGTGTATTGCTTGTGTGGCTGTAAATCTAAAACCAACTTTTGAAGCCTACTGAACCTCCCCTTTATATTTAGTGCACTGTCATACCAGTCCTTTTAAATCTTGGAAAGGTAAGTCTAGGCATACGAGAACATCTTTTATATATTAAATATTCTTTCCATGATATCTGGAGTTTGAAATAGACCTATAAATTCCTCAAAAAGTTCACAACTATCATTGACACTCCTCGAGCAAAAAGAAACTCCTCAAGTAAAGCCTTCTCACTCTTCCTAAAAAAACGCCCTAGCCCCACTTAGTCAATGCTAGTGAATGTAAGTGCTACCAAAAAGGAATGTTGTGAACAGCATGGGATCTAATTGCCGGAAACTGATCTTTTTAAACATTAAATCAAAAAAAAAAAAAAAAAAGAAAATGTAATGCTAAAATCTTTTTTTAATTTCTCCTGCAAATTTCTACTATATTGAAACACAATAATGCATACAAATATGGATAAAGGAAAAATATTAAAGGTAAATCAATGGGTGGGCATTGAAATCTGCTTAGCAGAACGCAAGCAGCCGAGGGGCCATGGCTTGAAGATCACTACTTTACTCAGAAGGATCAAACAAGACCTGAAAGACCTTCCAAGGTTGACGATAAAATTGTGAGTGTTAGTGGAAGAAAATCCTAGAAAACTGCTGAAAAGTTATGGAGAAACTGAAAATTGATAATTGTACCGTGTTTTACCATTTAAAACAACTTGGATATGTTTCCAAGCATGATAACTTCATTGACATCTTCTCATGGAAAGGAATTATCTAGCGTGAGAAATTCTTTAACACGCACTGTAATCTGTTGATCTTAAGCCATCTTATTATCATCTGCTTTGAACCTTACAAAGTAATGTAGATGGCAAAAATTTTGGACAAGAAAGATGTACAAGAGCACCTTCCAAACATTTTTCAAGAAAAGCTAAGATCTTTCTTCAAAAATGGAACTGGTAGCTTAGTACATTAAAGAAGGTCTGTCATATAGAGTAGTACAGATTATAGGCTTCAATAATCAAGTTATAAGTTTAAAACTTGTTTATTTGATGGTTATGAATAGATCAGGGCCAAACTTATGCAATTATCCAGTTATTGTTGCTTCATTTTTTTTTTCATAATATTTTAACCTGTATAGTGTATGAATTAAAATGTGTAAATGTTTCGGTTGATCACTTTAACTGGTAAGTTGTGCCAATTTTGTTCAAATTATTGCTTTATGGAACAAAAAATTCAATATTTGTGCTGAGAATTTACTAACGACTAAAATTCTTTATAGGTTGTAAAAAATATTTTTATACAGGCTTCGTGGGTTTTTTTAATATGATTTTCTATCTGCATCCTGTGAGTTACAAATTGTCTAATAAGCTAGTTGTAGTATTTGTAAACAAGTCTTAACACAATTATGCACTTCTAATGAAGAAAAATTTGCATCAAATAGTTTAACTATTTAAAACCAGTTGTGCAAAAATGATGACAGCAGCAAAATATGTCTGATGAAAAATAATTGTTTTATTGGCAATGTTGTTCTTTTTAGTAAGTATATTTGCATCAACTTTATGCACCAATAATTTGCCATTATATTTGTTATGTATGGTTTGTGTTTTGAAATTCTTCAGAACTTTTCTTCGTATCTGTATACATGAAATGTTTTCTTTGTTACCATTATTTTAATGGTAATTCATAGTTGTATCTTTTAGGCATAGATGTTTTATATAGTGGCTCACAAAAAATACTGAATGCCCCTCCTGGATTATCACCTATTAGTTTTAGCAATAATGCTGTGTAAGTAAATAAGCTTTATTTTCTAATGATATTACGTCCTTAACTATGTTTTGAGAATGATTAATATGGTATGGTATGTAATTTAATGAATGTAATGTGCAGTGCTTGCTAAAAACCTTTGGACAATTTACATCATATTATTTGTATGTGTCTGCCTTGCATTCGTTAACTTTTTTACTTCTAAGACTTGTAGAAATATTGCAAATAAATTATTTCTTTAAAATAACTATCAAAGGATTAAATCATCTTTCCAATTTACCATAAAACATGTTTTAAATCACATACTAACATTAGAAACATTGTGGTGCAAGCAGATAAGTCTCCTCTATTCATATGTTCAGAAATCTGTGAGAATTTATTTCAAGTCCTTCCCTGGTTTTATTATTCTGAGGGGAAAAAAAGCCCAAAACATTTGTTGAAATTCAAGAAATAAGATTCTCGCTCTAGACTGACCATTTGTGCAATAATTAGTTTAAAAGGACAATAAAGATATGAAAAGTAACATTTGAAGTTCAGGTATTTTCCTTTTTCACCCCATTGGTGAACTAAAAGATATATGGCACAACGAAATATATGTCCTAGATTAGGGACTGTAACTTTGAAGAAGCGTTTGAAGGTAAAACATTACTTTGACATTTCTCAAAGTTGGGAGAGTGGAATGCGCACTGCAATTATCAAATAAAAGAAGAACTTTAATTTTTTTTTGACTGCATGGGTTTGACAAAACAGATAGCCATCCATTAAATACAGTCAATTTGCAATAACTCGAAGTTTGATAACTCAAATATGACTATAACATGAATTTTTTATCAAGTCCCGAATTTTTTATCAAGTCCCCCCTTGAAGAAGCGTTAGAAGGTGAAACATTACTTTGACATTTCTCAAAGTTGGGAGAGTGGAATGCGCACTGCAATTATCAAATAAAAGAAGAACTTTAATTTTTTTTTACTGCATGGGTTTGACAAAACAGAT
Organism: Uloborus diversus; assembly: GCF_026930045.1. NCBI lineage: Eukaryota > Metazoa > Arthropoda > Arachnida > Araneae > Uloboridae > Uloborus > Uloborus diversus. The sequence continues at coordinate 89,022,758 of NC_072733.1, read as the reverse complement.
AGCCACCTATTAAATACAGTCAATTTGCAATAACTCGAAGTCCGATAACTCAAATATTACTATAACATGAATTTTTTATCAAGTTCCGACCCCTTTGTCTTTAATTCCATGCCAATTATTCTCAATATCTCGAAGTTAACTTCCTATAACTCAAAGTTTTTTCAAAGATAGCTCGAAATTTATTTCGAAAGAACGAAATAAAAAATAAATAGAAAGAAAGAAGTGGCTATGAGAGAAAAATTAATTCACCTTCATTCAGGTGTTACACGTGCGGAAATGAGTTAGCTTGTTTTCTTTTGTTGTACTGTACTGTTTACACTTTGACATGTTGCTGGACGAATTTGCTTTTAGGCTGTTAAGTTGTCAAGTCAACTGACTGTACTTTTATTCAAAGGCTGACCTAAGTTATGATGCATTCCCCTTCATTCTTTAGTCCGATCATTTGCTAATAAGTTCCTGAGAGACATAGTGAGTTTTCTTTACTATTAAAGATATCTAAGCAAGTTCTCTGTCATTGATATTAAAAGAAAAAGAGAAACTTCTAAAGCAATAGAATCCATGAATCAGAATTTGAAACGAATGAAGATGTGCACCTTTCCTGAAGTAAAATCAGCTCTATTCAAGTGGTTCCAGCAGTATTGAATTCAAAACCATGCTTTTGATTTTTTGCTCTCGATATTTTTGATTAAACAGTGCATATTGTGCTTAAAAACTTTTAGTTTCTGTAATTTTGTCTGTTATATGTATATATTAATTAAAATATTTGATGGTTTTTAGTATTAAAATGTCCAAAACGGAAACTAGTGGTAAGTCAAATTTCCGATAAGTCGAAGTTTTTCGTTGTTCCCTTTACATTGGAGTTATCGCAAATTGACTTTATATTACTTGTCATCAATGATTTCTTATTAGATTTTTGTACAAAAGCAGGGCTGCCACTGGCATCTAATACAACTATTTTGAAGCAAAGACAACTACGGAGACTGTTTTTTACAAAAAAACAAGAAGGTCTACTTTCCTCCCCCCCTCCCTTTTTTTTCCCTAAAATGGAAAAACATCAAAAATTTGCGGATAAGTTTACCCTTACTTTTCAAAGAAAGAAAAGCAGGACTGTTTTGCCTCATTAATTTTTTAGAAAATTAGCATTTTAAAAAGTAAGACGATGAAATGTGGTAAAATTTTTCACTCTTAGAAATGAATGATGTTCTTATTTTTGCATGACAAGTTCTGTTTTTGGGATCTTTTTTTTTAAGGGTCCATTTTTGCAATTGTGATTTTTGTAAATGGTTTTCCTTTCACAATTTTGCAAAGAGTATGTTTCTGCAACTACAATTTTTGTTAACTGTTGTTTTTATTCTGAAAGTATGTTGGTAAAATTTTGCCTTTTAATTTCTCATTACCTTACGTTGACGTTTTGAAAGCAAGTACTAAATGCAGCGGGAGCAAAAATATCGCCAATCTGGCGCTTCTTAGCGCATCTTATGCAGTCAGTCTTGTACTGTTGCCTTTAACTAATGGTCAGCTAATGTAAAATTATACCAGAACAATGTCAGTACTCGTTTCTTTAGTGTTTGTTTATAAGAGTCGGACTTAAATCTGGAAAATGTGTTTTTGAAGTTTTTTTTTCAAGAGTTTATGGAAAATTTGCCTCCTGTTTAGGTCTAGCCCCCTGTTTTAAGTAGTGTTGCCTACTTATCATGCAGCCAAGATATGCATTTATGGAAGCATTATTGCATAATTGTGACATAAATGCTGTTTTATAAAAAAAAATGAAACACAGTTATAGAAACTATTTTCTGCATCAGTTAACTGTTTTGCAGATTTTTTATATTACAGACTACTAAGGCAACAATTTTTAGTCGCAACTTAGTGGATTCCTGCAAAAGGAAATGACTTGAAAAGAAATGATGGAGAGGGGGGTTCAGTAGAGCTAAGCACTGCGACCAGAGATCTATTGTACTAAACCCCAAACAGAAGTCTTAAAACAGACCAGTAGCCGAAGCAAAGATTAGCAGGCATTTAATGGGAATATCATAGGTCTCCCAAGGATCAAGCAAGTGGCGGCCTAGGTGTTCAAACCTGTAGGCAGAAAAGACATCGCAATCACACAGGATATGTGCAGCAATTTCCTTATGACAGTGAAAGCCTCTACAAATTGGGTCATCAGTGACGCCCATTATAGTAAGATGCTGCTTCAAGGTACAATGACCAGTAAGGAGGCCGTTAGCCCTTCTGACACTGTTACGGTTCAGACTTAAGAGCTCCTTTGCCCTAATACTAGGGCAACCTCTATTAAGTTCTTTTGCCTGCCGCTGTTCATCAAGGTTGCGCCAGTTATAGTAGGGAAGGGTGGTACTAAAAGTTCCATGGGTAAGTTGTTCCCTTTGATATAGCTCAATGAAGAAAAAAGAAAAATGTATTTTGTAAATACCTGGTAAAATGGAATGTTGCAGCGCACAGATGGCAGCCATATTAACGAGGCCAGTGCCGTCAAGTATATTAAAAGCTGAACACGTGCATCACTGATCTACTTTTCCAAATATTTTCGTTTTTGAAATTTTTGGTCTTTTTCATGCACTTTAAATGATTGAGTTTAGTTTTTTAGTGTTTTATGCAACTACCTACTGTGTATCCTAAAATACTCAATACTCCGCTGAACTGATTTACGTTTCGTTATTTAAACTATAATGTAATCTTTCAAGCACTTGTGCTTGTGGGGCTAGTTGTTCCTTCTCTGTGGGGCAAGTTGTTCCGAGGAACAGCTAGCTCGAAGAAACTTCTTGCCCCTGTTTATTTATATCAGCAGTGCAGTAAACAAAACACAATATTAAATGTATATATTCACCACCCTGAAACATAGAAATCAGAGAATGTCGACTCTCACCGGTGATTCACCAAAAATATTTGATTGTTCTTTTGTAGACAGATAGAAAAATATGATTTTTTTTTTCTAAATATGAAACAAAATGTCTTTCATATCTTAATATGAAAATATAAAATTTGTTGTTCTAGAGCTGGACTACTTTGCAGTGATTTGAGAAAGTAGCCAAAGAGGTAAAACAGGTCAATGTTACTCAGACAAGGCAGATGTCCCATTAAACAGATCATATCCTACGCAAGTGGATCTGTCTAGGCTTTACCGGCTTAGCCGTCATTAACCAGAGACTGTTATTTCTCCGTTGTGAGTTTCGCCAGGTCAAATTAGTTTAGAACTTTCATTATTAAAGGTGTAAATTAAAAACGCAAGTAACCTTCCTTTTCGTAATCCAGAGAAAGCTAGTTGCAACAGTCGCTGAAAATGGTAATTCGAATATCATGCATATGGGGTGCCACGGTTAGTGTATTAGCGGAATTCAGGGATATTTGTTTATGTTGCACTCTAGGTAGAAAAAACAATACCAGCACAAACAAGAGCAAATGAAACTCAAGAACACTGACATACATTCAAACGATGCTAGAGGCAGACTACTAGTAACCCTAAAAGGGACAACTATGTAGAAAATTTGCATAAATGCAAAAAAAGAATCGCTCATTATGACAAACGGATACAGAAAATCCTGGAAACAGATTAACCAAATCAAATCAACTTAGGTTATGCCAAAAACATTTAAAGCAGGAGTTTTTTTTTTCTAGCAAAATTGGATCGGTCACTCATTTACAGACATGTTGAGTATAGGTGCAAAAATCAGGTTTAAACTAGTCATATTTCAGCGACCAAGAAGAGTTTGATGTCTTTGGGAAAAAAAGGCGAAGAAAGAAAATGGAATGTCTAAAAATAGTATTTTCAAAATTCAGTAATTTATAAACACAAAAATAATTGAATAAATAAACAATCAATAATAAAATCCACAATAACAATATCTGCCCGCGAGTAATCAGAAGTTTATTGTTATCATTTGCACTAACCTCTTTTATGGATCGTCTGCGAAGTATCGTATCATTTATAGTCAAAGATGGTTTTCTGTTATGATTGCAGACTGAACTAGTCATCATAGCTTATAAGCTACAGAAGCTGTTAAATATTTTATTTTAATTTTACTTCATTCTTCTATTCTTACTATATTTTACTATGTTAATATAGACATAAATGCTAAAATGTATAAAAAAAAGTTTAGTTTGTTTTAAATTTAAAAAAATATATATTTTTGATTATTCGGACAATATTGCTTATTGGTCTTTAAATAAACACTTGTTTTTAATCAACATTTATTTTTTTTATCACAAAATATACCTTTATCAAATTACTTGTCTCGAAACGTAGTTCATCTCAAAAACATCATTGTTAAACATGTTCGTATTAATATTGGAACAACTTGCCCCACACGCGGAACAATTAGCCCCAAGAAGGGGCAAGTTGTTCCTTCTTGGCTTTCGGTACTATAAAATTAATTATAAAAAAATCTTACAAAATAATACCCAAAAAACAGTTGTTACATCATAAGGGCATATATTACTCTATTTTAATCTCAGAATAATAATTCTAGAACTACATTTCCATAACACATTTTGAGCTTGTTTAAAAAACGTAACTTCTAGCCCTGCTCTCCCCTACTGTTTTCTACCAAAATTATCAAAAACTGCAGTCCTAATTAGATTTTTCAAAATCCCTGTTGCTGACTCAGAACCAACAAAAGGGATATCAGAGCCTTTCCGAGCAAGATAGTCGGCTTTTTCATTTCCCTGTACTCCGAGTGTCCAGGTACCCAACAAAGGGTAACTTTGTTCAGTTTTGCAAGATTGCAGAGCAAATTATAGCAATCCCAAACAATGTGGGATGTCATAACAACCTTATTAAGTACGTTTAAGGCAGCCTGACTATCAAGAGCATATATGAACACATCAATCTCTATAGCCACAACTCAAGCAAATATCGCAACACACCAGGATAGCATAAATTTCAGCCTAAAAAACAGAAGTAAACTTGCTCAAAGAAGAATAATACTCAATACTATCACCGAGACAAAAAAAACCTCCCCTTCAATCATTTTAGAACCATCAGGGGGGGGGGGTGTACCAGAGAGTGAACCTTTGCCATGAGATAAGGCAACATCCCTCCAGTCACTCTGAGAAGTAAAGATAACCCCCCCCCCCTCTGGGGGTCTTAATAAGTCAGGATTTAAAGTTTAGCCAACAGTGCAGCATTGCTAGTAACAAGGCCAATAAGATGCTTGGGTATATCAATAGATCTATTTCAAACAAATCTAAAGAAGTTCTTCTGCCCTTATACAGAAGTTTGGTAAGACCTCATTTGGAGTATGCTGTTCAGTTTTGGTCTCCTTATCTTAAGAAAGACATTAATGTATTGGAAAGGGTTCAAAGGCGAGCTACAAGGCTAATGAATGGACTTTCTCACTTAGACTATGATTCCAGGCTTAGAAGGTTAAAAATGTACAGTCTTGAGCAAAGAAGAGACCGAGGGGACATGATTCAGTTGTTTAAATTTATTAAAATGAAAGATGTTACAGGGCTGAAGTTTAGCACTGTAAACAGGACAAGGGGTCATTGTTTTAAGCTATTTAAATCTCAGCCTAATATGGATGTTAGGAAAAATTATTATTTTAGCAGGGTAGTGGAACCTTGGAACAGTTTACCGGAAGAGGTGGTAATGAGTAAGGGAGTAGGTAGTTTTAAGAGGGCCATTGATCTTCACTGGGGATTGTAAATTGACTAGGAACCAGTCTAGCTGGGCCCAGAGCCTGTTGCTGGTCGTCACATTTGTATTTGTATTTATAACCTGATATGGCCTGTCAAAAGCATACTCGCCAAGCATGTAGTCACTTGTCAGGCCAGAAAGAGGATGACCAAGTACATCCTCATCAAAATTTTTCTAGGAAAGGTAAAAAGAGTAAGCTTTCTATTGTTTTGGAACGTTTAAGCCTCTCCATACACCAAAAAGCTTCAGCTTCAATCCGCGTATGGAGCAGGCATAAACCTAAAAGTAGTTCCAGGTCAGAAGTAGGCGTTGTCCTAATACATCCACTCATGGCTATGCAGACCATCCTCTGCAGGTTTTGGTAGCTCATTAGCCCAGACAACTTTTAGTGCAGTGCCACCAATTACCTCAACATTGCTATTGAGTATGTCCCTCAGCCACACAGTGGTTTCAGCATAATCACAGTGGACAATTAGTGTGCCAGCATGTGTGACAGCCCTTTGAATTTTTGGAGTGTGCTCCCCCGTGGGGATCAGATCCGTCCTTCTCAGGATTTCAAGTTGGATACTTTCCACCTCATTTTGGGATAACCTCTCCATAGGAAAGGTTTCTCTAATGACAGCCATCTTAAACATACTTTCTGCCTGGGCATAAGTCTTCAAGTGACCTGTCTTCACTCTTTTAAAGGTGGTAGTTTGTGCAGGAGAAGGGGTTGAAACCTCCGACCGAAGCCGTTTGGTTCCACCAACCTTTCCAAGAATGGCTGGCCCAGTGGCTTTCGCTTCCTGTGCCTACTTCCTTTTCTCTTGTCTGCTCTTTTTTGATTTTGTAGGTGCACCCTGCTCCCTAGTGCAGAGTTGGCAGATTGCAGAACTGCATCCTCGTCACCTCCAACAGCAAGGTTGCTAGTTACACCCTTTGCGCCAGGATCCAGCTGCATAGGAGCCGTTTCACAGGCTGTTTGGATACCTTCAGCAGAAGAACCCAACCCTTCTTTTTTTTAATTTCCAATTCATTTTTTGTTTTTTCACTAGTAATTAAATCATCCATGTGAAACCTGAGAACTGGGAGGTAAAAAAGGGTCAACACCCGCATAAGCTCCCTGTGCAGGTGCAAGGCTGGATACAACGAGGACTCGCCTGATTCCTTGAGGGGACTGTTTGAGACATCAAAAAACCCAGAGGCCATTCATCCATCAGCACAGTGCCTCACATCTTAGATTGGGTATCCATTTTAGTCGCCTTTTACGACATGCATGGACTATGTTGGGACTAGTCTACTCCGGTCACCTAGCGGAGTGCTGGCATTCAGTTCACTGTTAATTAAAACAGCTATCCGGGGGGTAGGACAAAGACCAACCAGCTCACCCCCAGGAAATGACTTAATTTTAGAGAAACATCTAGTTTTCTCAAAACAGCTGATCAGAGGAGGAGGAAGTTTCTCAAAGCCATCTTCATTCGCAGCCAAAAGTACCATTACCTGAACTTTGCTATGCTTGCCCCTTCTGCATAGTTTTATTAGGTAGTCACTCAAAAAAGTCTTTTCTCAACCACGTTGAAAATATCCAATGTTTTTACAAGAGAAGGAATTTCCTTTATCCAATCCTCACAAATAATTTCTGGTACAAAGGCTCATCCAGCCATCCATTGCCACCTTTAAATGTTTCATTGTGACTAAGTTTTTTAGAAAAATCTTCTGCTTTTCTCTGAAGCATTTGTCAACTTGCTGTAGCACCTTGGTCTTTCTTTGCATTGACTGAACTATTTTAAGACTCACTCGTCCACTTCTGAAAAAATCATATTTTCGATATTTTTTTTGCTGTTTAACTTGACCAAAATTTTCGCTCCAACTATTCTCAGTTCTTAATTATATTAGAAAGAGTGCTATTGGAAAGCTAAACTTGGTTGAATTTTCGTCCTTTTTCACTAGTGTATTGTCATCCAAAAATTTTCATTTTTTCATCATTGGAAAGAACATTCAACTTCCTTCATGCCTGTCATCTCACTTTCCAAAACAAATCATAATTTTAACTAGAAAGAGCAACCCAGTACAATACCACACTAAACCAGATATCAGAGCTAAATGAGTTGCATTTTGAATGACCTCCGACTATAAACTTAAAAAAATTACTCCTATTTCTCAAATCTGTGAATTCCACCTCCCACCTCATTGTCTAAGTCTCTGCCATCTGCTCTTCTTCCAAATTAAAGCGCAAAACGACTCACTTTCAATTGCTTTCCTAGAAAAACTGTCCTCAAAATGCATGTTTCCCTTATTTACACTGCCCTCTTGGCCCTTGAGTACAATGTTACTGGTTCTGAGTCAAGGAAAGTTTTTATTTTCTGCTTAAAAAAAATGGTTTACTTTAAATTTTGAAAAGGCTATGAGATAAACAGGTTTGACTGTACACCAAATCGGTCTGTTCAGAAGTTAACCTACAAATTTTTCCTTTAATTATAACAGGGTGCTTCACCTTTTGAAAAAATGAATTTTATATATTTGTCACAATAATATTCATTGGAGGTTATTTGTCAGACACAAGCCCTTAGAGCTTCTAGCTTAGTTTTTATATTTTAATCTTTTGTATGTGTGTATAACAACACTCTTTATTTTGTTTTTCAGAGAAACTATAAAAAAAAGGAAAACTAAAGTTACATCTTTTTATATGGATGCTTTATTGCTTGGAAATTACTGGAAATGCGATACAGAACCTACTGTGTAAGGTTTGAATGTTTTGTGAAACATCTTTAACTACCATTTTTCTTGTTCATTATATATATTTATGATAATAATGTAAGACTTTCTGCAAATATATATTTTTGCTGATGATATTGAGAGAATTATTCCCTTAGAAAAACTTCAGATGTCAAATCAAAGAAAGCATCGCTCCAATGATAAAATAAAATAAAAGAACAGTAGTTCCTTAATTTTCAAGAAAGCAGCAAAACATTGGACATTCTCTTTAATTTTTAATTTTATTTTTTTGGGCAATGATTTACATCAGCAGTGCCCAACTGCCCAACCTATGGCGTACCCCTGCCATGCTAAGAGCAAAAATCGTATCTGCATTCTTAGCTCAAAATGAGAAATTGCTGTTGTGTGCCTCCATGTATATGATACAGATGCAACTTTTTTAGAATTTTTAAAAAAAATATTTCCCATTTACAAATGACCATAGAGCATTGTATTTAGGTAAAAAAGGTGACAAAGAATCACTTGATGACCGTAACTCAATTTTGATAAAAAGTGTAGATACCACTTTTGTGCTTAGCATCGCAGAACATTGACCTGTGTGGTGTGTTTCGTTCAGTGAAAAAAGTCAAAAACCACGATCAATCACAATGTTCCAAATTTGGAGCTAAATATTCAGGAAATGGTTAGGAAAACAGATGTTAACTTCGCATCAATAAAATAAGCATCAAGTAATGATTACAATTTTCAGTACATAGTTTTTCGCTTTTTATAAGTTTTCTCGTGTTATCTGTTATTTTGTTAACTAAAAATTTTTGCATGTGTGCTAGCCTGTAAAAGTTATGAGGTCCGGCCCTCTGGTGAGAAATAGTTGGGCACCACTGGTTTATAGAATGTAGAAATACACACACATTTTTATTTTAAAATTACAAAATCTGTTTTAGACATCCATATTTCATTTGTCTCCTTCTCTTAAAATGCCATAAAGCCTTCTAAGGTCACTAAAACTTGACTAGTTGAAACCCAATTTTTACATTTACTCTTTGCACATGTAAATAACTGACCAAACCAGTTTTGTAAAAAAAAAAAAAAATTCTGCATAACATAGCTTGACAGATCTGCTTGGACAATTTGTTGTGTATGAAAAAAAAAGTTTGCATTAATGAGTGATTCTTTTTTAACTTTTACACAATATTTTCACCGACAATTTTCTTTTGGTCAATATTATTATTTTGTAAAGCTATAGTGTACACTAGTATTGTTTTTTTTTTACCTATTTTGTAGATTATTTGAGAAATCCCCCTTATCCATGGTTACTGTGCCAGCCTATTTGGTGGATAGTCCAGAGTTTACTGTATGTCATGCAATGTGTTAGGGAAAATGTAAGGTGCATCTTTTAGATCATGGATAAGTGTACTAGCTATTATTTACTGGGGCTCTGTACTTGGTGGAGCAAAAGCAGTTGTTCATAACTGACAACTGACATGATTTAATAGTGCATCCAAGTCAAATAAATCTGGTTGCATGATTAAGCTATGAGTTTAAGATTAGTCATCAGTGCCCAGTTTAATAAGTAACAATGGCAATAATGATTAAGTCATGAGTTTAAAATTAGTCATCATTGCCGAGCTTTGTAAGAACAATGGCAATAAAAGGCATCACAAAAATCTATAGAATTTTTGCCAGTAATTCTGAGAAAGTTCTTCATTGTACATTTATTTAGTAAAGCCTTACTTGGACCTTGCCTTCTATTTTGGTCCTCTTATCTTGAAAGAATGTTTTATTGGAAATTAGTTCAAAAGAGCGCAACTAGGTTAGCAAGTAAACTTTCAGAGTTATATTGTACTGTAAAATCTCATTTCATTGAATGCCAATTCAACCAAATATCTGTGACCATTCACTTTTTACAAAAGTGTGATTTAATATCATCCACAGAATTACACATGTGTTATCTCCGAGTTTAATTACATGTCTTTCCTATTATTTACATTTCACATTCAAATATTTTTAGATACCATCATACAGCTCCAATAAGTCTGATGTATGCATTAAGAGAAGCACTCTCAATACTAGCTGCAGAAAAACTTGAGAACTGTTGCAGAAGACATCAAATATGTGCTGAATTATTATATAAAAAGCTGGAACAAATGAATCTGACTTTATATGTGCCGAACAAAGTTTGTATAAAAATATCATTACTTATACTTAGTGTATTGACTATTATGTTTACATTTGAGTAATTCATTTCCTTTCATTTGTTTAGTCTCATCGTTTGCCATCTGTTACGACTGTTAAAATCCCTCCTCATGTAGATGGGCAATCTGTAATTATTTATTTGAAAAAAAGGTAACGTTTTAATGCTTTTACGTATCTCTACATAGTATAAAATGAAATCTCTAAAAAGTGTCTGTTTGTTTGAACGTGCAAAACTCGAGAACTATGCGGTCAATTTCGCTGAAATTTTCACAGTATCTTTTTTTTCAGCACCGGAAGGGTTTAAGACCAGTTCGAAAAAAGATCTGATGAATAGTTCTTTTTTTATTCCACTTTAGGCCCATTTTTCACATAAATTCCAAAATGTGGGGGTGAAAAATTACTTGCACATAATATTACATATCGTTGGAAAGGGTAAAATTTTCCACGTTCTATGCAATTTGTTTCAATGCTCCACCTTAATTATTTACCACATAGATCTTATTTACTTCTTGTAGACCATTATTTTCAACCCTTCATACATTTTATTATTTTTTTCTGAAGACTTGTACGCTCATTGTTACAAGATTTTCTGACCGAGCGTTTACCTTTCACCTCCCTTTTGCTGCGATCTTCCCGTCCATGTTTTGCTGAGGGTAAAATACCAGTGGAGGGGGGATTTTTGACGCATTTTTGAAATCCCTTTGCATCCGCTTCTGTAACTCTTTCATTTATGCAGCAGAATGGCATTCTGTCTGTTATGCCATTCTGCCACTCAGTTATTAATACCTTTCTGTAGACTATTATTTTCAAACCTTCTCATATTTAATTTTTTGCTGAAGACTACCACACTCATTCAAAAATATTATCCAGTTCTATCCGAGTTAATTTAAGCCAACACAGTTTGTCAGATTTAGTCTTTATGCTTACCAAAGTTATGGCTCATGAAGATTTTAAGAAAGATCATTTTTTTTTTAAATTCTATTTTGATATTTTATCATGACAAATGTGTAAATGTGTGAAATTAAAGATGCTTTTAGGCAAAGATTGAAGTAGTCCTTAGAACTGTTTTATTGATTTTAAAATAATTATTTTTATACTAGTGCTTAAATTAGTTATTCAAGCTCAAAACCAATTTAAGATAAGTGGCTTTAGTTATTTTTATTCTAAATACTGTACCGCTCCGCAAAATTTTAAATTGCTCCTCAAAATCACCACAGATGCTTCTCAAATTGTTCCTCCGAGGTTAGCAGCCATGACATTATTTCTCAGATGTGGTTGTTTGAGGGGAGGTGAATGCCGTAACTTCCTTAATACCTCACTAAACTTCATAAATAAGGTATTTTTTTAAAAAAAATTCCCCATTTTCAGCAAAAAATAGCCAAACAATTCCCATTTTGACTGTTTTTTTTCAAAAAAAATAATTTATTTTGTTTTTATTACATATTACTTTAATGTGTAGCTTTCTAATATGAAAACCCATTATCTCAGTTGGTTAAAGTGTCATGCTGATAATACGAAAATCATGGGTTTGAACCCAAGGGTAAAAAAAAGTCATATTAATGACTTTTCTCTGCAGCCGAATTTTGATCCAAATTTCTATGAATATAAAATCAAAACTCAATACATGATTCCTAACTACAGTTCTACTGTTGTTAAAATCATGAAACAAAACTTTTTTTTTTCAACATAAGAAGCGCTACAAAACTTTTTAAAAATATTTCAACAAAATAGAGGCAACACTTTAAATGTTCTTTGTTGCTACTGGCAAAAAATAAACAAGTCAGCTTTTGGCTGTTATTTGAAAATTGCCGTTAAAAAAAAATAATTTCTTAATTTTCCCTGTCAGCAGGGGTACAAGACCTTCCGACTCAGGATGGATTTCCATCTTGACATCTCCAAGACGGAGGGCGGGACAGAAAAAAATTCAATGACTTTCCTTCAGTCTTTCTCTTCTTTCAGGAGAAAAATTGGGTGTTTGAAAAATATGCTTTGATTATTTAAAACACGAATTTACATAGACATTCTCTTGAGTTTTCTGCCATGGGTTTGTTTTGTTTGCAACATGCTTTTGGAAGCATGGCTTTTAGACTTTCGCCATTTGACTTTTTTTAGGTATCTCTCTTACTGCTGACTCCCTGATTGCTAAGTTTCTCGCTGATTTTTTTAATTTATCTCCTTTTGTCTCAATTTAAAAAACCTTTTCCCTTGCTATTTTCTATCATCTTTTCACTTGTTCTTAATCATTTGTTTTTTTGTTTTTGCTTGCTTTACACGCACATAAATTAACTTTTTAAAAACGGCAGATACATCTCCCAAATTCACCTTAAGAACAGCAAAAGTTTAGGAATTCCACCCCCTGCCCTTGAAACAGGTGCAAAGCCCCCTATGGCTAAAAGCTGCTTTCTTCTGGCATTGCAACCGAAAGAATTGCAACCATCCGCATTGTTTAGGACTGACCAGGCAGGGATGCCATTTAGAATTCATTTTCTTGATTTTGAGTTAGTTTGTAAAGCTTATTTTAAACAGATATTTTGAGATTTTTTTAAATAAATTTCAATTTCGAAACTAAACGAAATTGCAGAAATATATGAAATCTTGAAATTATAGCATGCATAATTGCAATCAGATTTTATAACGCAGATAACTTACCTCTTTTGACTGAATTGCATATTGAAAATGATGGCTTAGTTAAAATAAATCATTGCCGTTATATTGCCTTAAAATCCAGAGTATATTTTCAAAATTTGAGGTTAATTACAAAATAAAAAAAAGTCGCCATGATATTCATCATGCCATGAATATACTAAATTTTTACTATTAAACTATAACTTATTGCGCGTGCGCATACGAGAAAGAAATGCGACTATTTATTTACTTTTCTAAGGCAGATGCAGCGATACACTATAAAAACGAGAAGTAAAAAAATAAATTCTAAGAATTCTACAAGAAAGGAATGATTCTTTAGGTAAAATTTAACTAATAAAACTGCTTTCAGGAAATTGCTTATGATACCTAGTTATCAAGTTTTCAAATACTACGAATTACCTGAAAACTACAAATTAATTTAAGTTACAAGAAATACATAAACTATCGGTTAAAATTTTAACAACTAAGTAAGGTAATAAAGCATAATTTTTAAGTTTAGGTTTTATAAAAAGTAAAATAGGTGTAAATATTGTTTCATGGATTTTTTGGTGTGACCCCCCCCCCCCCCCCACCCAAGGGGGTCGCATCTCTCTATGGGAATTTCTGAGCATCAAAGCACTTAGCATCTATATAATAAATTTGTCGAAGATCTAACTTAAACTCTAGGTTTGTATGAGGAACAAAAACAGTGACGCACATACACACAAAAAGTACAGCTATTTTATGTATATATATTGAGGCTGCTGCTTGGTTGTGGCTTATGTGATAGCTAACAGCAAAAAAAAAAAAAAAATTATGAACAATTGGTTTATTTCCAACAAATATCGATAGAGTGTTTTCATAGTATATCGTAGATCAAAAGCAAAAAAATCTTCGTATTGTTTCCTGCACACATTGGGGGGAGGAGGGGACACATTCATATATTTTACAAACCTTGAAATGAAGAGATAAAAACCATTAAAAATTCTTCTAGGTGTTTTCCACATGAGTTTTTTTTTTTTTTTTTATTAAAATTTTTTGTGCCAGCATGTATGTTGTACACATAGTTATTCTGACTTCTAAAAATTAGTGACTTTGAAGGTTCACTAGAAATCATACTGTTTGCTTATTGTTCTTAAAATATTTCAAGGGAAAAAATATTTTTTTTAATAGTCTGTCCAATTAAAGGTTTAAATATGCACTCATATTTTAAACTTTAGTAGTAAAGAGAGATGGAAATATCCTTACAATATGATTGTGTTGTGCCTAATGTCTTTGTTCAACTTACTTGTTACGTACAAATAATACCTGTAACAAATATAAAAATTTATAACTATGCTAAACTACTCCTAAATCTTAAATACTACTAAATTATTTTTTAAAGTATTGTGGATGTAAATTTAGTAAGTTAGCGCAAAAACAGACAATTTTGCACGATAAAAACCTCCGATTACCACTGTTACGCTCGAAATAAATTTTTAGACCTTTTTTTCTGTCATTAAGTATAGTAATCATGACTAGATAGTGTAATAGTTTTTTTCTGGTCAAAATTTCCAACTTTCGCAATGTTTCCAATTATCTCCCCCCCCCCAATGACCCCAATTCCTTACAATATAACAGAGTTCTTATAATGAAATACAAGGACATTTTTTTCTTTGCTTTATTTTAAAATTTAAATGAAAACATAATTATAGAAAGGGAAATTTTTTTTTTCAGAAAACATTGTTTCGGGTAGAAACGCTAACATATGCAATGCAACCCAATTTTATACTATAAATTATAAAAATTTGACTAAGCTGTAACAGCAGCCAATTAAATCGCTGGAACATCTTGATGCAAAATAAAGGTGTTATGCCCACGATCAACACCAACCACGATAAACACTAATTTCTGTTTCTAATTGATAGATCGTCAACATTTTAGCCTGAAATTAGTTTAAAAAACAATTATAATTTACGTTTTGGTTAATTTAGGAAACTCAAACAAATTTCTCCGCCCGAAGAAAAATCAGGGCTTTCTATTGATGTGTTAATGGTATGACTCTTTTTCTTTTCTACAAATTAAAAGATTTATGTGAAAATTTTGCATTAAAAAAAGCTATTAGGTGATTATTAATTTTTCTGATTATGGAATATTTAACTGTGACAGAGTATAAGGTTGTGTACTGATATTTTTGTTATGCCTTCGAGTTTAGGAAACAGATAAAAATTGAATTAGACATTTCAGTACATAAGGAGGAAAATAAAAAAAAGTGAAGTCACATTATTAACATGTTAATTGTAATAGCTATATTAAGTATTTTAGTGTCAGGAAACAATGCAATGGAAACTGTGTAAACAATTTGTGGGATTAATGAGTGGTAGGCCTATAGCATATATTTATGAGTCTGTGCGTGACATTAAATGATCTAATTTTCAGAATTTAAAACTTAATTGACAAATAGTGGTTAGTACGGGGGAGGGTCCCCGTACATCCACTACTTGTGGATTAATATTTTGAATGCCCTTTTTTGATCCAGACCAGGAGCAGAGCAACTCCTGCCCCAACACCTCCAGTGGTATTGATTTGGAATGGGAACATGGAGGACTTTGTGACCATGACATTTAACGTGCACCAGTCACCATTAGTGTACACGTGGAACTTCGACCAGCGGGCATTGGATCTATGATTTTCCAGTAAAACAAATCTTTACCAATCAAGCAATCACGTCCTTTTCTTTAGACTCATAAAACTTGCTTTCATTTGTTTAGGCATTCAATTGTTGCATACTTAAATGGTACTCTTCAAAGCAATTTTTATCCACGCAAAGCACAACATTGCATGCTTTACATACTACTGTGGAATGTTTCTGAACATTTCTTTTAGAGCACATTACACATCTTCTTTGTTTCTTTCCATCAGAGGGCCAATGCGACATCATATCAAGACGTGGAAACTTGTTTACATGTTCAACTTTCTTCTCTAATTTTGAACCATTTCCAGCTATCATTTGACGAATAAACTTCATTCTGAAATTTTTGTGTTTCTCTTGAATATGGCTTAGTTTGTACAAAATATAAGCATTTTGCACAGAAAGATCCAAGAGGTGGAAAAATAATTTCTTCGTCCATTTTAAGGACCGTCTCCCAAACGTACAACTGTTTGCCATGCGATCACTGAGATCCACGAAGCCCACATTTTCATTATAGTCCTTTATAATTTCTGGTTTGGAGTTGTTACCACTCAATTTGTTATTAGTTGGCGGTTTATGCATATTACTAAGCATATATACTTCTCTCTTGTCTCTCCAACATAACGCTGTTGTTCCTAAGGAATAACGTAAAACTATTTCACCTATCTTTTTGATTTTTTTTCTTGCTTACTTCCTTCAGAAAATTTTTTCTGTTTTTTGTTATGGTGCCACAAGAGTTAATTTTAAAATCTTAATGTAATTCTAAAAACAGCTCTAATGAAGGAAAAAATTGTCCATGTATAGTTTGTGTCCACGGTTTTTGACGCATTGGGCCATTTTTGTTACCACATTGTGGAAATCGGAAATCTTTCTATTTTCTTGATCATTTCCTAAATATACATTCATATCATACATGTATCCATTTTTATCGCTTATTTTATACATTTTACCCCCCACTGCTTCCGTTTCTTTGGTATATATTAGGAAACAGTACCTTACCTTTAAATTTAACAGTAACTTCATCGATTGCCAATTGTTAAGTGCAAGTATTTTAAAATTTCAAGGAATCTGTCTCGAGCCATGGCTTTTCTAAAAATTGGAGTGTTAATGAGTTCATCATTCGACCAATAATCGGAAATTGAGTCTTTGTATATATGTCCCATTAAAAGAACTAAACCCAAAAAATGCATTAAGTTCTTCAGCAGTGACAGCAGTTCAATCAGGAGCATGTTTCCTATTTTTTGAGAGAATCGAAGATATTGCTGCAGTTGTTTGGTTTCTGTAACGATTCGTCTCATCACATAATAAGGTTGTTAGGGCTTCTGAGAGAAAAACCTGTAAATAATCAATCTCTGTTTTTAATCTGGGTTCAGCTCCTGATTTCACTCCATTTTTTCCAGTTAATGTGTGGACTTGAATTTCATCTACTTCAGCTGGCACTTTCCAAATAAATTTTTGATCAGGTGCATTTGTACTAGGTAATTTATTTTCATCATTAGATGTATTCGTTGTTTAAGGAATCATTTCCATTAAAAGATTCTTTTAATAAGAAAATTTCATTTTCTTCCAAGCAGTCGGAATCACTATCTGCATAATTCTCGCTATCTAGATCATTCATAAGAGTTTCAATTTCTTCATCACTAAGTCTCTTTCCATGATACATTTTCGAAAAAGAACTAGATTTAGAGCAATTGAGAAAATTGAGTTAGATATCTGGATAGTAAAGAAAGAGAAGAAATTTTTTCCACTTAGACGTTCCAAATATACAACAAAAAGGTAAGATAAAATGCGCCAAGGTAAAAGAGACCCCTTTATTTCACCAAATTTCTTATCAGCACCTGCTCTGCATGCTTTGCTTAACATTGCTAATCCTTCTCAGAATGGCTCCAAACTTCCCCTCGCAAGCAACCTGCCGAAGGGGGGAAAGAACTACCCTGGTACAGCTGCTGTACCGACGCTGTAGTAAGGTCCAAATTATTTTGCAGTACTAATGCTTACCGCCATATTTAAAAGGTTAAAATCAGATGCGCACTTAAATGTCTAAAGTGGAATCTGAATCACCGGCTGCAAGTGATTGCTGTCGGGATGAAATGTTTAAGCTAACTTAATGCCTATTCGTGACTGGAGTAAAAGGAGTCAACATACAGTGAAAAATGAGAATTATAGAGGATTTTGAAGACTCAGTAAAAATTGGAACTCTGGAAAGAATCAGGATTCTCTTTAGGGGAAATTCCAAAACTGTAGTCTTAAAAGCAATCTTTAATGAGTAAGGGGGCAGGGTTCAGGAGTCCCCCCCCCCTCGCCTGAAAATTTTTCGAAGCTGAGGTATTAAGAGCTCTGTTTTAGGCAATCTTTAGAGGACTTAAGAATTGGGATTCGAAGGTATTCTCTCATTAAATTTTAGAAATTAAATTCTTATAACTTTAAGACTGTTTTAGTGATGGAATGGTGGAAATGGGTGGTGGTGGGGTCAGCGTCTTTAAAAATTTATAAAACTAGAAGTTCAAAACCCCAAAATTTCGTCAAATTTAGTGAGCTTGGGGGGAATGAGTTTGGGGGGAGGGGGCTCTCGCCCATAAATTTCTCCATGCTGAAGTATTGAAATCCTATTTTGGCTATTTTTGGGTGAGTTAAGAGTTTGGGAATTCAGAGGGGTCTCTCTCGAAACATTTTCAAAATTGAAGTCAAACTTTTGATTGTCTTTGGCAATGTGAGGATTTAAATTTAAACATTAATGTCCAACACAAACTTACACTGTTTATTGTAAGCATGAGGGGATGGGTTCTTGGGAGGGGGAGGGATTCTGCACCACAGCCAAAAAACTTCAGCTTCTGAAGTTTTAAGAGCACTGGTTTTGGCTATCTTTGGATGATTTAAAAGGGAAGGGAGTCGGAAGCTTCTTCCGAAAAGTTTCTGAAATTGAAGTCTTAAAACTTATAATTTGTCATTTGTCATGAAAATAGGTAAAGGGGTACTGTTCCTAAACAAATTTAGAAACTGGAGCCTTAAAAAGCAAATTTATTACATTTGTGGTGAACTTTGGAGAAGGGGTTCCTGAGTTCTCTTCTGAAAGTGTTTCAAAGCTGAGGTATTTAAAA
The DNA here is from genome assembly GCF_026930045.1 of Uloborus diversus. NCBI lineage: Eukaryota > Metazoa > Arthropoda > Arachnida > Araneae > Uloboridae > Uloborus > Uloborus diversus. The sequence continues at coordinate 89,003,827 of NC_072733.1, read as the reverse complement.
TGCTACTTTAAGCTGTATTTGAGTGGCTTGGGGATGTAATTCGAGGCCGTCCCCAGGGTGAGAACTCAGTTCCTTTATTGTTTTTTTTTTAAATTAATGAATATTGGAAAGTGTACCTCGTTTAAAATATTACTACTTCATTGAAGGTTTTTTTTTTTTTTTTTTTTTTTTTTTTTTTGTCAAATTTTACCAAGACAAGGTGGGGGAAGGGTGACAGTTCATTTAGTTGACCATACCCTTTTCACCTTTTCTGGTTTGATACCTCAGGGAGACTGTTCCGATCAGAACTTATTTATGTTGTAAACATGAAAATGTTATGTCCAAATATTTATTTTATTGATGTGATAAAAATGTTTACAATAGGCAAAAAAATAATGGTGGCGAGCCTAAAATGCTTTTACCCCTAACATCATCCAACATCATCTAAAATTGCATTTTTGAAGTTTAGAAATATTGTCAAAAGGTGAATTCCTGAACTCCATTATTTCAATAATGCATGCAAAAAATGCTTTTCCCTTCATGAATAATGATATACCATTTCAGTTTTAATGCTTGCATTTCAAAAAAATTCCAGGGTGAGCTCTCATTTTGAAAATTGCCTAATATTGCAATTTTGGAACTCCCAGTTTGAAAAAATTGCTGTAAGATTTAATATTGCTGTTTTCAAGAGTTACTGTGGAAAATCCAATGCCAATAAAAATTTTAGCATTGACACTTATTTTAAAATATACTGAAGACATTTTTTTTTCAAATTTTTTGCATTTTTAATTAACAACATGCAGTTGAATATTTAGATAGTATTTTCTTGCAGCTGTTCATTTTACTGTCTTTTCTTATTTGCTTAAAAAATATCTCAGTTTATCTGCATTTAAATCTTTATATTCCTAATACTTTTTTTTTTTTTTTGACTTTGCTGGTGAAGAAAAATTTTGAAAACAACTTCTTTCATTGAGAAAAATTACATAAAATGCGTTCCCTTTCTAGAAAACTGGTGTTATTCCAAGGTTTCTTCAATCGTCTATACTTCTGTATAATTAAAATATTTGAGTATTCTTTTAATCTAGTTATCCTCCTTTTTTTTTTTTTTTTTTGAGCAATCACGATTGCTTATTGTTCTCATTTGACTGTTTTTGGCGTCCGTGCCTTTTTCAACTTGGACCAGCGAGCAACACCGCCCACCGTCCTCTGCAGGCGGCGCGGCGGGGCTGCTCCACTCCTGAGCTATCTGTTTCTCCTGGTCAGAGGCGTCCATGTCCTTCACACACTCACACACATACACAGGTTTACGCACACACACAAGCCTACACACTTACACATACAACTATGCACACGTAACCGCCCAGGAGGAGAGGCAGGCTTGGAGGGGGGAACAGGAGCTGTTTCTAGAAACAATAACTCCAATGAGTAGGGTCCTGTCTCAGTTCGTGATTGCGAAAAACATAATTTGAATTCAAAATTTCAGAATTCAAATTAATTTCTTTTTTTTTCCCTGAACATCTGCTTTGTTCCAACTTTCAACATTTGCCAATGCAATCATTAATGAAGGAGAGAAGAAACCATACTGTGTTGCCTACATACTGAATAGCACATGATGCTTCCAGGGTTGCCAATATCAGTCATGAGTTTGTCTCATGAAGCTCCTCACTTCCTATTCCTATTCAGAGTCACAACTGACTACAACTGTATTTATGTCGAGAACTGCATACTAAGTCCCTTGGCTCCATTATTTTATATACCGATAGATGGCAGCACTATCACCGGATCGAACAGTTAATGAGAATTTAGAACTAGTCCAAGAGCTAATAGCTACCTGGTGCTAGCACCCCCAGAGGTATCGTTTCACTTGGAGGACATTGAGACCACGAGCATATTTAACGTCGCCCAGTCCCCTTTAATGACGACGGTGGGTCTTCGACCATCGAGGTTCGAACTCAGGACCCTCCGGCCCCGAATCCGACACTCTACCGATCGGGCTACCACGGCCCTAGCTCCTCAGTTAATTGTCCCGTTTGTGTAATAACGAGTTCTTCCATTCCCTTTAAAACTGACTTGAATGTTTTTAATGTATGATACTTTGGTGTATGCGGTGCCTAAGTAAGGTATCTTTGAAAGATTTTTTATTTAAAAAATTACTTTCTAAAATAACCTTTTTTTTTCTTAAAATTTCTGCTGTTAAGTTTGCATGGATCAGCTAGTTTTATAAAAATACTTTAAAAGAAATATTTCATTAACACTTGCCTTATTGTAATCAGAGTTGTTAATTTAAAAATTAACCCCTGCTATTTTTAAATTAATTTTGATCTGCAAAAATAAAAATTAAAGTTCCACTATTTAAATTAACTAGATTGAAAGCTTTTCAATACCTGAATTATTTTCAAAATAAAACTGTGTTCTAATAAGCATTATTTATTCAACTTTAGTACTTGTAATAATATTGAAAAAAAGTGGAAAGTTAACTACCACTAAATTTAATGTTTTGATTGTGTTTCATTCCTCAGGTGTAATATTGATATTGCTGGAGGTCTTGGATCAACAAAAGGAAAAGTTTGGAGAATTGGTCTAATGGGTCAAAATTGCTCAGCAAAAAACGTTGAACTACTATCAGAATCTCTACAAAAAGCAATAAAATCAAGTGAACTAAAAAGTTCTTTGTAGGTGTATTATATTTTAGACAGTTTTCTCAATACTACTCTGTTAATTTGGAATAATTAAGAGCAGTATGAAGTAAAAGATGCATTATTTATGCTTAGTTTTATATCTTTGAAAGTTTAAATCTACCGATATTCTTTGAACCCATTGTAAGAATAGTTATGAATAAAATATCCTTTGTAATTTTTATTACTTTATGAAAAGTCTCTTGTTTTTTACCCACATTAATGAATAAGTCAATATTAGTAAGTACTATCCAATTTTTATTTTTTCCCTCTTATTTAAATACACCCAAGATTCAAATCATGACTTCATCCATACTTTTCAATAGGCTCTTCTAGATGAGCTATGTGGCATACTATATCATCTGAGATATTACTTAGCTCCTGTTGAAGGTATTGAGGTATAAATCTGCTGATTAGGTGTAAGTGTGATTGCACTCCCTTCCTGGGTCGTAGCTATGCATTGATACAAGGTAGGGCAATTGATTTGCATGAGAGAACGCTCCAAGCAATTTTTAATGGGGAAGAATTTTGCACCTCGGAAAATTATCAAAATTGTCAGTCTAAAAATGTAATTTTAGACAATTTTTGGATATGTTAGGGGCAGGGGAGGTTCAAAGGACTTTCATGCTAAATTTTTCAAAATTACTCTTAAAAATGCAGTTTTAGACCATTAATGCTAAAGGGGGAAAAAAAGCAATTTAATACCATGTATGATGAGATTAGAGAGAAGGGGTTTGAGGACTCACCCTTGGGAAAAAAAATTCGTGACTCAAATTCTAAAAAACAACTGTATACTACTTATGATGAGTTTACGGGGAGCTATGGGCAGTGGTGCATCCAGCAAAAATTTCTGGGAGGGTTTTTCAAAATCGAAAATTGCTTTCTTTCTCAGTCATTTCTAATGCGCTAAATATTTTTCAACATGTATAACCAAACACTTTCTATGGCTTAGTGATAATTCATTTAAGGTTCGTTCAGCATGTGTAACTGCAATCATCTGAAAAAGATTCCTAATTATAAATGTTCTCCTCTTGCCTGTGATCTTAAAATTTTTATTTACTTTCATGACACATTACTGAAAAAGCTTGGAATTTTTATCTTATAATCTAACCCTAAATGAAATTTTTTAATTTTGTATTCAAAAAAGTACTGTTGAGCTTGGCCGTTCAACTTCCAAATCATCCCTTTGACTTTGCTGAGGATTTTATTACTGTTTTCAAGAACATTTGAAGAATTTGATTGTTCATCTCGGACATCATTTTACCTGCTACAAAGTTTTTAATTACATCTTCAAGAAGTATTGCGGAGCCTGCTGTTCATCTTTTATTGTTTTAATTTCACCTGCTTCAAGATTTATACTTTCAAGAAGTATTGCTGAGCTTACCTGTTCATCTTCTATGTTTTTAATTTCACCTGCTTGAAGATTTATGCTTCCAAGAAATATTGCTGAGCCTCCCTGTTCATTTTTCTCCTTATTGCCTTTCACATATCTGAAGATTTAAAATTCTGTTTTAAAGAACATTTGCTGAATTTACCTGTTCATCTTTTACATCAGTCATTTTACCAGCCTGTAAGTTTTTAAGTATGTCTTCTAGAAGTATTACTGAACCTGCCTGTTCATGTTTTATATTTTACTTCACCTGCTGGAAGATTCACCTTTAAAAAGTACTGTGGAGCCTGCTTGTTCATCTTTTATATTTATACTTTCACCTACCTGAAGATTCCTAATTTTAAGAAATATTGCTGAACATGCCTGTTCATCTTTTATATTTTCAGTTTCACTTGCCTGAAGATTTATACTTTTAAGAAATGTTGCCCAGCGTGCCTGTTCATCTTTTATATTTTTAATTTCAGCTGCTTGAAGATATATACAGTCAGACCTCGATATAAGGTCACCCGCATATAAAGTCACCCTGCATATAAGGTCACTTTCCTAAAGTCCAGACTCATTGAATAGGAATTCTGTGTTATGGAATATTGGATGTATGTTCACCTCTCAAATACCGCCATGGCTTATAAGGTCATTTTTGTCTCGCTTTCTTTGAGTAATTTCAATGCCTCACTGATTCAGTTCCACGAATTTTCCCGAGTACATGATCTTTTATCGACAAAATGCCATCTGCCCAACGAATGTAAGAAAAACTTCCACGAAACCCTTTATCCCCTCAGGTTCCAGGAAAAAGACTTGCAGAGACACTGGATAGACGACTGGAGTGAGTAGGAGGGATCATTCACCCCCCCCCCCCCTCCCTTAACGCAAGTAAAAAGCAAGTTTTGTTTCCCTTGGCAGCTACTGTTGGTCTCTGTTAATGCTTTGTGGATTGATTGTGACAGCTTTTGGATAAGGGTCAAGGTCAATAGAGATGGCTTTTAGCAATGCATACAATTTTCAAAAGCAGGTCCCCCATAGTTTCATTTGTCCGCCGTAAGCACAAATTCATTTTCGACCAGCAAATCCAGGGGTCTGTCCAGGAATTTTCACAGGGTCCGTTTTTTGTGAAAAACTAAATAATTTTGTGAAAAAATGAATAAATTTTGTGAAAAATCAAATAATTTCGCAAAAAAAAAATGTTAAAACGAAATTTTATAATTTAGAGGTGGCACAAACTGCATCAATTAAACTTAAAGTTGAGTGTTTTCCTCTTCTACGTCGAGAAGATCATTCTGGAGTGTTTTTCTGATATTTGGCGGGGGGGGGGGGGGAGCATCGCTCTCTCAAGTATCAATATTTATCTACCATTCTACATTTTGTTAAATTATACTACAAATATTTCTCTCCAGTATTTAAAATAATTGTAACAAAAAAATAAATAAATAAAATTCAGAATAGGGTTCAGCATTTAACTTTGTGACCCAAGACACTCTTAAAAAGCACAGAATTTCGTTTTAAACTTATAAATTCCGTGATTTTAACAAAAATAAAAAGTTATTTTAATTGTTCACCTCTTAACAAAGCGTAATAAACATCAAAAATTTCGAAAAATCGGACTCCGATAGCGGATGCAAAGAGATCGCAATTCTCAAAGTGAAGGCATCAAAAGTATAAAAACGACTTGTAAAAGAAATATTTTTGATAAAATTATTTTAAAATTGCATTTTAGGGTCCTATGATAAACATTTCATTAACATCTGTGGACACAGTTGAAGCAAAAAAAATAAAAAATAAATAAATAAATAAAAATAATAAAATAAACCATCTATTCAGCATTTTAATTTTTGACTCATAACAGAAAATGGAATTTTGCTTTAAAAACTTGAAATGAGAGTTCTAACAGAAATAAAGAGACTTTTCATTTGTTTGCATCCTAATAAAGCGAAGTTAGCTCGAAAAAAGAACAAAATATGATCTCATATCGGATGTTAAAAGATAGCATTTTTTAAAATGTAGACATCTAAAGAAAAAAAAAACGGTAATTAAAAGAGTTTATTTAAAGTTAATCATCCTTGTTAGCATCGAAAAATCAAAACCCATATAATTTTCTCCCAAAATAACAATTAAACATCGCACCGCACCATAAAAACGCAAATATTGACAAGCTAGTAAAATGATGAGAATATTTTCTAATCAAGTCATTATAAGGGTTCAACGCCAGACGCTAAGTGGTGATAATTTTGAAGTTGGTAACCCTATCAGAAGCGATCATATTTTTCCCCCACCCTTACTATCCTTTTGCAGTTCCAAGTTCATTTTGCAGATATATATTATTATTGTTTATTAAATCATGAGCGGGGGAGAAAAAGTGCTTACCAATGCCTTTTCAGAAAAGTTTACAACAACACCGCTGCTAATTAGCTGTGATAAAACAAACAAACAACCATTATATTTATTTGGCAGTAGCAATTATTTATCGCTTGCAGGAGCATCGCAAGAGTGCCGATTTTTTTCTTTCAAAATTAGCCGATTTTGTATAAGCTGATCCCTCTAATTTGACTTCAAAAAAGGTTCCAAAAATTATTCGGTTTATACACAGAAATATGCGTTATTTTGCTTTCAGATTTGCTCTTTCAATAAACAATTTGTGACAGATCCGATCTTGTTTATCAGAATTTTGTGAAGGGTCCGTTTTGTTTGATCGGGATTTTGTGAAAGGTCCGTTTTGTTTGATCGGGATTTTGTGAAAGGTCCGTTTTGGTGGATCGGATTTTTGTGAAGGGTCAGTTAACGGACCCAAATATCCTCTGGCCAGACCCCTGAAATCACTTGAAATTATCTCATTCTAGCTGTTTCTTCACTTTTATTAACTTCTGAATTAAAGTGTTAACAAATAATTTCCTAATTTCTAACTAATTGCATTGATTTTAATTAACTCAACTTAATTAAAACATCATACCTTAATCAAGTGATATAGTTTTGAAAACATATTTTAGAATGTTTTTTTGATAAAAATGTATGAACCAGTTATAAGGTCACTCCGCTTACAAGGTCACATTCTCAAAGTCTCGAGGAGTGACCTCATATCGAGGTCCGAGTGTACTTTCAAGAAGGTTTGCTGAACCTTCCTGCAATGCAAGATATTTTGATTCTAGTCAAAGGGGCCAGGACCTCCTTTTGGATCTGCATTTTTGCACCACACCTGAATGTTCTGCCCTCAGAAATTGCTGCCCAGAGCAAAGGCACTGTCTCCTCTTGATCTGGTACAAAGCAGTTAATTTCTGATTTTAGCTTATCTCCCAAAAAATGTGCTGCAAAAAATTAAAATTCTGAAGTTGTAGTTTGTTGCTCATATATACTTGCCTCCCATGTCTCCCTTGTATCTGCAAGACAAAAGTTCTAGTTAGAAGTGGTTGTGAATGTATCTCATTAATATAGGGCTATTACTGAAATTATTTCTGAGTGTTTAGGATCCATGCAAGCTTGGAGGAGAAGCAGTAGTGGCAGTCTTTGGGGCCTTCTTAATAGCGCTCTTTATTGCTTCAGGTACGGGCATTCGCACTGCTATTGCCCCTCTCCTGTATCCCTGCCTGAGTGCAGCATAGATAGTAATAAATTCTACAGAATGATGGGTCTTTTTTGAAATCAGCCTCTTTCAAATAGATCTTAGTTCTTCTACCTTGTACATAAGCTTGCCAACACCTTCTTTGGAGTTGGTTCAGTTTTCACTTCCTTTTCTCAAGAAAGCTATTAATTTATTTGGAAAGGATTGAAATTAGAATAAGTTATACAGTTATTAAGTGGGTTTATTGATATAGATTATTATTTCAGTCTTTAAATACTTACTATGCATAGTCTTTAGCTAAGAAAATCTTTTGAAGATATGAGCCTTTTCTTTAAATTCATTAAAATAAGCTAAAATTTCTGCACAAATGTCAAAAACCTGGAGGCATTTTTTTTTTAAAGCTTTTCAAATTTCAAGCTAATCTTGCAATTTGGTTTTGTAGGCCTTTCCAATAGGCAATTGTTTATGAGAATGAGCTGTTACTTGCAGTGAGGTGGTTTTAAGAAGGCTATTGATCTTCAATTGGGATTGATTCTTCATTTAAGAGCAGACCAGTTGTATAATTTTTTTCTGTGGTCTGCGATGCAAATTAAATATCTCAGAAAACAAGTCTGCAAGGTAAACCAACATTAAATTAGAGCCCCCAGAACCTGTTACTGGTCGTCATTCTTGTCTTTGCATTTAAATTGTATGTTTAAGTTTAATTCAGGGTTAAGGCTGCTGTTATAAGCACTACAATTATACTCTGTGTTTCTGTGTGGATGGAAAATATTGCAAAAAAATCATACATATGTGCAAACAGGGCCGGAATCAGACTTAAGGGGTTTTTTTATGTTGGTGGCGAAGCAGGCCAATTTTTTTAAGTTTTATTTTCCTCTTCGTTATATGTGTCTTTTAATCTGATACAAAAAGCCATGTTCATCTTTTCATTATTTTAAAGCTGCCCAGTTGTTTGTGTTGGAGAAACCTTGGAGGGAGAGGGGATATCTGGAGATTGATTCAAGGACCCCCCCCCCCCCCCCCAAAGATTGATTTAAATACCAAATCGTTTTAACTTCCTAAGAAACTCCTGTTTAAGTTTTTTAAAAAAATACTATGCATTTCAAATTGCAATATTTTTTTCCTCATTACAAGAAGTGCAGAAAGCAAAACCAAATAGAGAGAAGAAGTGCACTACTTTTTCCTTGTGCAGATTATCAATAGAAGAAAGATAAAAGCAAGCAATACCAAAAACTTCCAAAATACTGAATTTGGAATTAAATAATTAGCAAGATGTGAAACATGTGATTCACAAAAATTTATCTCAAACAATATATTACAGAAGCATATGATTTAAAAACCTTTTTTGCGGGTTGTGCCTATGAGCTCAATTTCGCTAATTTTGCCCCCGCCCCTTACATGAATAAGAAATTTTAAATTCAAGGTTTTTTACTACATTTTCCCAAATTTCAAGGTTTTCACGCATTAAGAATAAATTTTTCCAAGTAGGGCAATTTGGGGCAAATGTGAAATATTTACCCTGTTTTTAGTGTCGCCTATCTACTAATATTTTAACTATATGGTAACACATGTAGTCTATTCCAATCAGGAAAAAAATATCACCAAAGATTAAAGCATATGATTATCCAAGCAATTTTCAAAAATTGATACTCGTATTGTCATATTTTGTTTAAGTCAAAAATTGTTTTCGTAAGTTCTTTTTACTAACGTTTTAAATATTAGTTCAATTGAGACCTTGTAATAATCGGTGAGAAGTATTTATTTAGTTCATTTTAAGCTTTTACTTTAAACACATTATGTACTATTAGTCAAGTAGATGTGAGGCAATTCACTTATATTTATTCATTCATTCACTTATTTTCTTATTCATTCATTCACTTATTTTCCTATTCATTTATTCATTCACTCTCTTACTCACTCATTTATTTTTCTTCATACATTAATGAATTTATTTTTTAAATTTTTCGTGTATTGTTTCAGTATCTTTTCATTTATTCATTAAACCTTTTATTTACTGACTCATTCAATCAAAAATATTTTTTGTAAACGAATGTAAAATATTTTATTAAAAAATATACATTTTAATTTTTCTCTGTCTCATGGGGGGGGGGAGAAATCTGCTTTTTTTTTTTATGAAGGCGCAAATTTTTCGGCCAAAAATGAAAAATAATGTTTCAATGGAAGTTTTATTTTCTATAAAATGTTCTTTCTTTATGTACTGTAATTTTCAAAACAAATTTCTATTTTTTTTTATTTTGAATGAACGCAGTCATCTTAACTATTTAACTTTGCCCCACATTCCCCTACTCTTCATTTTTTCAGGAAGAAATCATGCAATTTTTTGGGAATTAGAGGCCTCAACAAAATGGGGGCCTAAGCTATAGCTTGTTTAGCTTATATAGGTAATTCCAGTTCCTTGTGCAAACACAATTGAAAAATAATAATAAAAAATAAATTCTTCCCATTTTCCACCCGTGACAATTGGTTAAAAACGATAGAGAACAACAGTACCAAAGATTTGAAATGGAAGGAGGGGGGAGAATCTTGACTTTTTTTTTGAAAAGTTACAAAATACGTATGTTGAAAAAGGAAAAAAAAAGTGGGGGGGGGGGGACACTAATTGCAACAGTAGATGGCGCTGCATAGAAAATAATTTACGTTATTTTTTTCCATGGAGCTATAGTGCCTAGAAAGAGTAGTGTGCCGATCGGCGCTTTTTTTTCCCGCGATTCTTGAAGACAAATTGTATGAAAACCGCTAGAGGGCAGTGCGGTCGAGGTGCACGTTCAATTTCGCGGTATTTACATTAGTAGACGCGGGATTTTGTTACAATTTAGTTCCGCGTTTCTCTTTTTTTACCTTTATTTCGTGAATATTTCATGAAACAGCGTTTAAGGCTTTTAATGGAGGCATCAAAGTTGAACATTAGAAGAAATAAAGCTTCATCTTGTTTCGTGTCAGGGTGCAAAAATGGGTACAAAACATGCAAGGAAAAAGTTTCGCCTTTTAAAGCTCCAGCAGATGAAGAAAAACTAAAGAAGTGGAATTCGTTAATTCCCAAGTTAGATATTTGATAAATTTTGCTAAATTTGTGCTCTGCATTTCGAAAAACATTTTATTGAAACGTATTTTAAGCATATTATAAATGGTGAGGAAGTTTTGATTCCTCGGGTAAAACCTTTTCTGAAAGATGAGGCAATTCCGACAATTTTTCCAAATCTGCCAGCATACTTTACTAAAAAATTACCAAAGAAAAGGTCCATCAGGAATTATGCAGTTAAGAAAAATGTTCCCTGTTTGAAAAAAATAAAACTTGATCTTTCCGCAGATAAAACTGAAATAACCACGTATAAATCTATTATAAATGAAATTGTTCATATTAATTTGCCTAACGAATATTGGGTTTGTATGAGATTTAAAAAATCTCTAAATATTGTAGTTTTTGTGTATAATGAAAATTATGTGGAAAATAACATTAACGATAAAAAGATCATTATTAAAGTAGACACAAAAACAAGGATGCTTTCAAAACAAAATTTTACACAATTGACTCTGAAAATTTGATACTTATACTTTAAGGCAAATGTGTTATCAATCGAGATGGTTTAGGGCGCAGTTTGTTGTTGTTTTTAATGCCACTTGGGAGACTCAAGCCCCATTCATGTAGCCAGCATGAGTTTAAAGCAGAAAGGAGCGACTCCAGAGTCAATGAGGTCCCTAAATGAGAAAGAGCCCGACTTGGGCACGGTATATGGTAGCACCACCTCTACAGTTTATAGGTCTGGAGAATAGGTTGGAAATCTCCAGCAACGCTACGCCTGGTAACTGTTAGCAACCGACTATAAGACTTTCGGACAAACGGAATCAACGAGCACGTAAGTTATATATATATAAAAAAAACTTGAATTTCAGCCTTTTCAAATCCTGTACGAAATTGATAATTATTATCGTAATCGTCCCCCGTTATCGAGGTAAAAGGTATTTAAGTCTCCCGAAATTTTAAGAAAAGTGGTAAATTTAAACACTTGGCGAGGGATTGAATGTACCAATTTCTCACAGACGAATTCCTCGTCTGCATGTGGCAGGACATCCATATCTACAGAGCGTGAGAAAGATGTCTGTCTCCATCGAAACTCGCTAAATTTGGAACAACGAGACTCGCTTTTCTTAAAAATTCCCAGAGGCTTTAAAATCTCATATATCGACAACAGGAAAATATTTTTTGCGTCCAAAAACATGTATCACAATGTTCTTTTGATCGCTACTTATTTATATATTTTTAATTGTAACACTGTCTACTTGTTTCCTGATTAAAAGGTAGGGAGATTCAGAAGCTGCGCTTCCTTTTAAAAGAACATGTTAAACCCTACTAGCAAAATTTCTTGCATCAACCTTGACAGATCTTGATATTATACTGACGGCGTCAATATTGACGTGTTTCATACTGCATAAAGGTTAAAAAGCAATATTACAATAACAACACGTATGCAACATTGCATTCATCTTAAAATATCAATATTGATATTACCTTACAATAACAACATTGCATACATGTTGACGCCGTCAAGATGATATTGATTTCATGCTGTCGCCGTCAAGGTAATTAGTACACAATAGAACTGGTGGACCTTCGTTGATACTTGCGCATGCGCACAATTCTTTCTACCCAGCGTCCCTCGCTTTGCTGGCACATCTTTCTCCTTCGACCTCCGATTCAGTCGGTTCAGAGGAGCTGCACGTGGCGTTGCATTTCTTTAGGCTTCGTTAAGTTGGTTGCTTAGTTATTAGTGTGGAATCGTATTGTTTTAGGAATAACTTATAACGGCATTTGTTTATTAATATAGTACTAAACAAGTCATATCGCAGACGATGTGCTATCAATGTTAAAAATGGCCGAAAATAACTTTTCTCGTCCCTAGACTTTGAAACAAAGGAAATGAAGCCCAGAATTTCGCATTATCACTTCAACCTCACGAGTAAGATTAATTTTATTAAATGGTTATTTATGTTATTCTTTAAGATAAATTCATGTGTTTTGTCAATGGGATATTTTCAATGCTGACATCCATTTGGAAATGTACTTTATTGTATTTATTTACTTATTTATTATTTTGCTTTCTTTACTCCTAAATGTGTTATAAAAACTTCCGCAATTATTCCTAACTAGGCATTTTATGTCTTTATAATACAATTAGAAGCATGAATTTAAAAAATAAGTCAAGTATTACGCAAAACGAAGAAACTTTCATTTTTTAAATTGAATTGCGAGTACTATTAATACCCTTATATGAATTTCCGATCAGATGTCAGCTTTAAGAAAATATTCTTAGGCTAGAAAACTATCTTGAAGAATAACAGAAATAATTAAAGAATGAAATTTAATTCTCGAGTTTAAAGTGAACATAATACAAATAAATCAAAAGATAAAACACCTTGCAAACGTGCTGATTTCATACTGTCATGTCAATGTATCCTGACATTTTCCTGTCATATCAATACGTATGCAATATTACAAAAGCAAGATCATCTTGCCTAGACCTTGATTTCATGCTGTCATGACAACATCTTGATATTATCCTGTCATATCAATACGTATGCAAGATTACAAACGCAAGATCATCTTGCCTAGACCTTGATTTCATGCTGTCATGACAACATCTTGATATTATCCTGCCATATCAATACGTATGCAATATTACAAAAGCAGCCTACCTTGATATTTTCCTGATATTATGCTGCATACACCTTGTCAGTCAATATTGTGGCAGCCTGCTGACAGCATAAATGGAGTAACATAACAACATTGAGGCAGCATTAATGCAAGATGATTTTTCTTGCATGTCAACCTTTATGCAATACTGAGGCAAGATATTTTGCTTACTGGGAAAGCTATCATAAGCAATGTTAGATAAAGGAGAGGAACGAGGAGGTTTCCCATTTGTTTTTAATTTTTAAGGATACATTTCTTTCGCTATTTTACATATGAGATAAAAGATAAACATACATAAATACTTTTTTTTGACAGTGATAACGTCAGATTCAAAAACTATTTCGATAATTATCGACGACAAAACCATTTGCTGACAGGTGTTCTAAAGAACGTTATAAAAATAAGCAAACTAGCAGTTTGACGTTGATAAGTATTACCGAAAGTTCAACAAATAATCAAGCCGGCTGTTTGCCAATTGCAGTTATTTGCAAATTAGTATGTAGTTATATATTTGATCGGAGCAAGTGGCCCTATTATTATTTTTTTAATGTAAGGAAAGTGCTTGAAAATTAAAAAAAAAGAAAAAAAAAACAGGTCGGAGTCGGTACGTTTTTCAAGCGACGCCGACTCTTCGACTCAGACTGAGAAGCCCTGATAATTTTAATTAGCTTCAAGAATTTAGAAGCAGATTTATTTTGAAATTAGCGGTACCCGCAGGACTTTGCCCGGAGGAGAAAATTAAAAGGTCATTTGATTAGCCTGTATATTTACAAATAATGGATGATGAATTTCTCGCCAATTGGCTATGTTCATTCGCTCTTCCCATGTTACGGTTCCACGACATGATAATTTCGTGATTTACTCGTCCATCTTATGATAACTTTGCTCCGGAAAATGTTCTTAAAATTGAAATAAAAAAAGAATAAAATCGAATTTTCGAAAAATTGTTTCGAGGTGCACAGCCCCATGCTACAAACTAACTTCGTACCACATTTTATGAAAATCGGCCGAACGGTCTAGGCGCTATGCGCGTCACAGAGATCCAGACAGAAATCTGGACGGAAATCCAGACAGACTTTCAGCTTTATTATTAGTAGAGAAATAAGAGACGGCAAGTTATTGAATACTAGGGGCCAGTCATTAATTACGTAAGGATGATTTTGGCAATTTTGACCCCCCCTCCCCCCATGTAAGGGTACGTAAGATTTTTCACCCTCCCTCCCCCAATATTCTTGCGTAAGATTCCATTTCATTTTTCAAAATGATAATAAATCTTGGAATCGTTACATCACTGGAATCGTTATTAAATTCACATTATTAAATTAAACCTTTTGCGTAAAGAAATAGTTACTGAAAAGTTAGAATTTAAACTGAATGTTTTTTAGACATTTACACTATACATTCTTTGTAAAACAAATAAAAAAACATCTTATCCTAACACGTTTCTTACCTTCCAGACGCAAATGGAACATAATCTCTGCCAAATCACTAGACCGCGCGATTTCTAATGTGAAATACCGACTTGGAAAATATTACGTAAGAATGAGTTTGACCCCCCTCCCAAATAAGGGTACATAGAGATTCCCCCCCTCGGGACCCTTACGTAATTAATGAATGGCCCCTTATAGTCTACTATTTTCATTGAAGATAAATTAGCATAAGGCAATTTTATATGCTTCAAAAAATAAATGAACACCCATGTAACAAATAGCACTTATTACAGAATTTGTCGTTTGCGCTGAAATAAGTTCAATCCGAAAAACGGGGCTTTTAAATTGCGAAATCAGCATGCAATCGCTGATCTAAAACGAGTCTGATTGAAGAGCATAACGTACTTCTCGAGCGCAGCGCCATCTGGATTTTCCTCAGATCTGACTTCACTTTTTCTCCGTCGATCGGCACACTACTCTTTCTAGGCACTATAATGGAGCTCCATATGATTCGAAGCTCGTAAGCCATCCAATGCTTCGCATTCTTTTGCTAGTGTCGCCATCTATAGCATAAACGAATAAATAACGACCAATGACTAAGTATAGTTATGGACAAAATAAATTCTCATATTTTTTTAATGCAGACGCGAAAGGAATATTTTTTTCCCCCAAAATTTTAAAGTTAAAAAATTGAACAATTTTGCAGATAGTGGATTTTCTTTTTCTGAATTTGAAAAAAACGAGCTGATGACTTCCTTTTACTCCAATTTAATGTCATTTCCCCATTACTGGCAATTTTAATGTGATTCAAAAGTTTACTCTCTAAATATCATCAACAGTGGCCAAATTGAAACAGATTAAAAATAAATAAATAAATCGCAAAATTTGTCGTCAAGTTGGCGACAAAAAGATTGGCGATATATCGCCAAGTGTCCGCAAAATTATAACATTACTTGAGTTTACATCGAAATTAACAATGATTCCCCCCCCCAAAAAAAAGGGGCAAAAGACCCCCTTTAGAAACACCCGAATGCAACCAAAAGGGGAGGTGCACAATTAGACCCCACTAGGAGTCTACGTTTCTACACACCAAATTTCAACTTTCTACGACTTACCGTTCTTGATTTATGCGACATAAATCCGCACATACAGACGACACGGGAAAATTCGTTGTAATTAACTCGGGAATCGTCATTATGAATATTTCGCGTGTCTATACGTTCTTAGGCGCTTATCCACGTGTGGTCGAGTTGAAAAAAAAAACTTAATATTCATTCGGGGGTGAGTAAAATGGAAAATTAAGGTCGATTTTTTTGAGTGAAAATTTTTTCGCAAATACAATACTTCCTTTTTTGTGAAAGGAAGTAAAAAGGGTGCTTTCAAATGTATTTTAATGAAAATACATTATCAAAGTGGGACCATGAAGGGATCAGCAGTTACAGCGATTAATGTGGGACTTTTTTTTTTCCATATTTAGCTTTAAAAAAATTTTATCAACTGCTAATCCCTTCATATGGTCTCACTCTGAAGATTTTTAGACAAATTCATCAATTACATTAAGGGGAGGGTGGATGTTGAAAATGAAAAAAATTATTTTTTAAGTGACATACTTAAAATTTTGTACCCTGATGTATTTCTAAATGAATAAAGACATCTCACTTTTTTTTTTTCAAAAATATCAAAAATTTTAAATATTTATTAAATTTTAAACTTTTTTAAACCAAATCTAAAATTTGCTCCCTGCGTCGCAAAATTTAATTAAATTTCATTTTTCTTTTTTTAAACCATAGTTTACATCTAATAAAACAAAAGTTGCTTCTTCAACATAAATTTTTAACAATAGTTTGTTCATAAAAAATTTTACATCAAATTTTACTTGATTTTTTACGGAAAATATTGACTTTTTGTAGTAAATGACCCTGAGAACTCATAATATAATGCAGATAGAGCCTTTAATGTAAGCAAGATTTGTTCCTTACATTTTTGATCTCATTAGAGCCAAATTGCAAAAATATTGAAAAAAAAGTTTTGCGCATGGAACATTTTGAAAATTGCGCGTTGTGCGAAATCTATTTTGTGAGAAAACGACAATTTATTACTTTATGGTGCATGGGTAATACAAATTCAAGTCAAAACTGCAAATATCTTGACACATTACTTACCTTGAGAAAATGTGGTTCCATAAAAATGCATTTTACATTTTTTAAAAAAAAATTGTATTTTCAACCAATGAAATTTAGCAGTATAGGTTTCGAAAAGAAAAAAAAGCTTTTGTTGTTTTTTCATCGGAGACCCTTGTAAATGGCTCTGAGAACTCATAATATAATACATATAGAACCTTTAATATAAGCAAGATTTGTTTCTAACATTATTGATCTCATTTGAGCCAAATTGCAAGAATATTGAATAAATAACTTTGCGCAGGGAACATTTAGAAAATCAAGCGTCGTGTAAAATCTACATTGTGAGAAAACGACAATTTATTACTTTACAGTGCATGTATAATATAAATTCAAGTTAAAGATTCCAAATATTTGCACACATTACTTACCTTGAGTAAATGTGGTTCCATAAAAATATATTTTTTATTAAAAAGAGAAAAATTGTTGTTTCATCCTAAAAAACATTGCACAGCGTATTCATCGGAGACCCAAATGGTAGAAAAATACTATTATAATTGCATATATTCATGCATTATATTTTAAAAGTAACAATAAAATGTACGAGTTTTTGTTTTCAATGACTTTTGTATTAGAATTCAAATTTAAGTTAGGCATGTATGTGATATTTATTTACAGTTTACACAAATGTTCTAGTATAAACAGGCCCGTTGTACACAAAAGTAGTTTTATTCATAATCAAATCAAGTATTGCAGCTTACAAAGCATATGTCAGGCAATTAAAACTTATACCAGATGTAAATGATTTCAATTATACAGCTATTCACAATGAAACTTAAATGAAGCACTTCATCTTACACACTTGAAATAATGTAAGTACTTGGGACAGAAATTGTCGTTAGAGTAGAACAAAATATTTGAGGGAGTAGATGGACAAAGCGAAATTAAATTCAGGTTTGAGAGCTTTTACTATATTATTATACAAGATGTTTACATTTCGCATGTAAGGGTCATAACCAATGTAATTTAAGGCATGGGTGCAACTTTTTTGGTTTCTTATTTTTTAGCACAAATTAAAACGCACCAGCTGAATAAGTGACACCTTCTTTTTTTTTTCAACTGGTTGTTGGCACAAACTTTGGCATATTTTTTAAAATTACGCTTCTGTTTACTTTCTGCAGTTGAACGCAGTTTTTTTTGTGTTTCACGCCTTTTGTCCTTTTGATGAGCAATAACCAGAGATGCATCTGCCAAATTACAGTCAGATGTTAGAGTTAAAGTTTCCGTGCACCCTAAATTAAATTCACTCACTGCAGCTAAAACTGCCAATTCAAGCCTCTTTTTGGTGACGAATATTTCTTTTGGGCACTTTTGCCAAATACAGCTGTGGAGGCTTTCATTGCGGTTTTGCGTTTTAGCAGCTGTACAACGTAACAGTAGTTCATCATTTATTAACCGTTGATAAACGGGCAGGATCTTTACAAGAACATCCTCAGAGAGCTTTGTCTTCATATGCTTATGACTTTGAGGTTTCATGCGATTTGACAAAGCTCTCTGATAGAAGCACCAAGATGATTTTCCTTGCGGACACTTACTGTGTTGAGGCTTGCTGTCGGTCGAGACACAGTGATACAACGATGCTAAAATGGCAGTTTTCATATTTTTAATGTTCGGGCGCATTGTCTTTTATGGCTTTGCGGTAGTAACTTTGGAGGCGTTGAATTGTGGCTTGAGTTAAATTCCCAGACTTCTTGCCTCCAAGTGTCACGCCTTTCACCCGCCACTCTTTAACTTTATTTTCCAGGCCAGTTCGTAGCCTCTTGGCCACGTGATTAATGCATTCCTCTTTCGTTATCACAAAATCATCGTAGATGTTTTGCTCAGTCAAATGGGTGAAAGTTTTTGCATCACCATCAGATAGAAGAGAAACGTATCTGAAGTTGAGTTCCGTTGCTCTTCTAAACAAGGTCTCAGCAGCATGCATTTCCATGCTGTTTGAGGTGCCAAAGAAATTTTTCTGGCAGCCGGTCCCTTTGTGACCCTCAAACCACACATAGAATTCGCAGCTTTCCTTCCCCAAATCTCTTTCTGCAGAAACGCATTCCGGGCAGTACTTGCTGAGAACTTCGTAGTCTATGACTAAACCGGTCAACATGTCGATAACGATGCCAATCCCGTTTAACGACGTATGGCCTCGCTTTTGCCACGTACCGTCATATGAGACTGAAATATCGAGGACTCCATCATTTTCAACTGCTCCATTCTCAAGATTTATTTTACGAATGTAATCCCTCGAGGCATTTAAAATCTTCTTTTTTGTCTCACTTGATTCACTTGAAAGGGTTTCTACGTAAGCAGCAAAGGTCTTTTTATCCATATTTGGTATTCCCAAGACCATCGAAAAAGTTTGCAAAGCAGCATAGCCTCTGCCAATTGCCAAAAATGATTCCACGAGTTTTTTGTTCAGTTGAAACTTCTTTGATGTACTTTCTCGTGGAGTGTTGAAGGCCGAAGAGTAGCAATGGTTACAGTCCTTGCAAAAAATTGCCATCTTACATGCATACCCAAACTTGTTGCTAGCACAAACATCTAATGATTTACTCCCACATTCAGTGCAGGGCAATTCACACAACAGTGAGCTCCACATTTCTTTCGACATCATAGTAATGTTCTCGGGCATACTGCTGCTAGGCGACTTTATATCAGCACATTTAGAAGAATTAGGTTGATCCACAGGTGACGACAAAATGTTATTTTGATTTGTGCTTGCATTTTTACGTTTTGCAGCATTTGCAGCACAAGCAGCTCGCCGCTTAGAAGGGCGACCTTTAGGTTTCCGGTAGCGTGAACTAATCAAGTCCATTTCACCGTAAATGTTGAATAAAAATTTAAACTATGCAAAAACAATCACTAATATAGAACAACGTAACAGATAATAACAATAAAATCAACAAATCACAACAAAAAAACGGATACCAACAAGAAATAACAACAAAAGTTGATTCGAAAAATAATTATAACTCGCAGTCGCTAAATGTAAACAAATGTCGATTGTGTCAGAGATACGGTTACAGTTAAAGCAACTGTAGAAGTGCATCTTCTTGGAATAATATTATTTAGTGTGGCTTATCATATAAAGTGATGAAAAAACAAGTAGTAATATGTAAACAAACAGTTTAAAGGGCATTTAAATGTCTCCGGCGGCCATTTTGAACCACGAAATGGCAGCCATATTTGGTTCTAATGATAATTAATTTATGTATAACTTTTTAAAATGTTGATTTTATTGGAAAATTCTTTTGGCTTTGTGTAGGGAAGGGATCTAGCAATATTATAAAATTAAAAAAAAAAAATGAATAAAAATCATTTTTTGGTGATTTTCAACGTCCACCCTCACCTTAAATAGTTCTCAACCTATCCCCCTTTTTCCCTAAACGTCCCCTTTTCAGTTTTAAGTCCTTATTATTCTTTTTTTTCTTTAAAAATCTATTGATATTTTTTTTTAAATTACAGTTTCATTTTGAATTTTCTTTAAAAAAAATTGACTGTGTTCTTCGCACCTCTCCTCTACCATAAATAATTTGTAAATTTTGAATGAAATGCGGCAGTGGCGGATACAGCCGGCGGGCAACCGGGCATTTTCCCAGTGGGCCGATCAACTGACAGCAAAGTACTTCGGGCCTGTCTACTAACAGCAAAATGTAAATTTTGCGCAAATGTGTTTAGAATAACGCAAATTCGCAAAACACAGCCTCAGCTCCTCTTAACGCATGGGCTTAAGCTTGCATGTGGAGGGAGGCAGGTCCGTCACCAAGAGGTGGGGGGGGGGGGGATTTCTGAAATAGGGCTGCCCAGGGCCTGATTACCACACAGACTGACTAGGCCTAGGCCTGGGACCCCATGTTCCTAAGGAACTCCACATTTTTCAAAGAATTGTGCATAGCATTGCAACGATATGAAAAATACATGTATTTAAAAAAAATTATAATAAAAAATTATGACTTATTAATTGGAAAAAAACTTCTTTAAAGGGGAATTTTTAATCACTCTGCCAGTAACGAATTTCCTTGGTCACGATTATGAGGGGGTCCAAAGGGGATTCATAAATGCACATAAGTGATTTATACATAGTTATGTGATTAGACAAAGATACCTCTAAAAGTGCATTCGTGCTTTAAAAATGTAAATCAAACACTGCGTAGTCTTCAGGGGGCCTCCAAATTAATGTGGGCCTAGAGCCTTACTTTTAGTTAGTCGGTCCTTGGGGCTGCCAATATATTTTTAGTGGTATAATGAAAAATAAATGAATAAATTAAAAAAAAAAGGAAGTGTCTGCTACTCCTCGATTTTTCTAGCAACCTTTGTAGTAACTTGGCGTGGTTTCAGACGTCCTCGATATTTGGCGATCACGTTCGCGTTGTTTATTCCAGCGAAAAACAACTGCGCCTCGTGCTTTTTCGGCATACTTTCCTATATGGATAGTATTTTAATGATCTAATTATTGTAATTATAGAGGAATGACTATTGAAGTAGGGGCGAAGTTTTCCTCATTTGAAAGCTTACAAGACAAATTACGGAAGAAGAGAATTTTGTGCATTTTGATGTGCAAGATTCTGCTAAATTGACGAGTGATGTTCATATTCGACACGTTAAAAACATGGAAATGTCGAATTGGTGTATTACAAATTAAAATACACCAATGTTTTTGGCGGACGAGAGTGCCAAAAAAAGGGAAAGAAAACAAAAATGAAAGGAAATCTATAAGTGAGTATAAGTTTTGTGTGTTGACCAGTACACCGAACTTACATATAAGAATTATAATCTAATTTTCTTACAAGTTGCTTCCTCTTTAAAAAATAATACTACGTTGCATGTATTAGCTGTTTTATAAGGTTATAAATAAAAACACTGCTCAAAATGTGTCAAAATTCATTAATGACTCTTAAGTTTGCCGATGATTGGTTTTATGAACGTATTTAGTCACCAAAGAAGATATCTATTGTTTTTGAGACCTTGATTTGGTGTATTTTTAATCAACATTAATGTAGCTTTCTGTTTGATAATACATTTATTGCATTGACTGACATTTTTTGTACTAAGAACTCCTACAGCTCAACAGGCAATTAAAATAGCAATAGGTAATTATTTTATACTTAATGCCAAATTGCTTCATGTAATATCTTTTCAATAGTGTTTTACAGCTCTTTTACTGTGTGTTATTCTTGTTGCACTGTAATGTTTGTATTATATTCCTGGCTTCTTTTTTCTTTTCATGGCAATGCATTACTGGGCCAGTTTTTGTGAGGCTACTTTTATCTAAATATGGACAGCATCTTGTCGAGTAGATGTAAATAACAGCTAAATCGTTAGTGATTTTGACCTGGAGTTTATGGCAACTATGACGTTAGGCAACTGCAATGGTTTGACGTCATGAACGAACGAAAAGTACCCAAGGATAATTTGGTAAGGCAAATTTTAATAATTAAGTTTATTTTATGTTTCACAAAAGAACTAGATAAGTGCCCAAAAAAACAGTATTGAAAACTTCAATTCTTAAAGAATCAAAATATTTATTTAAAAATTGATGCACCTAGTTAATCTATTACAAAATTGTTTCGCTCGACCTTGCATGTCGATAATATGATTTGATGCGGGTAAAATGTTACAATGTATTTAATATTTCGCTATTGAGGTGTAAATGATGTTTGATGCACTTTTGAATCCATTGGGAGACCTGGAATCCTATTTTCTCAAGTATTAACCTTGAAGAGGCTACTGCTGAAGCACTGATCACAACTGGTGTGTTTATCTTATATGTCTGTGAGCACTCCTGGTTAAAATGCATTGTGTGCAAAGCATTTCCCCGCTTGACATTTGGTATTCTTGATTTTTTTTCTATGCACAGAAAGCAGAAATTCATATTAATTTATTATAATTGTTCTCCTTTTGGATGCTATTCTATATTGTTCATCTGAGTAAGTAGAAACGTGGTGTAATACACAACAGAAATATAATAATTTGTTTATGAAAACAGTGAAAACTCATGCATTGCGTACTATTAGATTGTGATGCATTGTAACATTGTTGCATTTAAGATTTAAATTAAGTTGTTTTTCCCCCTATAGTTAAAGAAGTATTTTGGGCGTGCAGCTTCAGAAACTGAATTCCTTACTGAATGGTACATGGTAGAGAGATTTGGCTTCATTTACTGTCAGTCATTTCCTCTGCTTGTACTTTTCAGTTTAGCCTGAACCTGAAGAGTAACAACTGAATCAACAGAAGTATGGATCTGTATGATGTTTCAAGGGTTTTCATCTGTAAGAGGTAATCAAGTAGAAAATCATACAACTTTAGTTGTATGTAGTATTTTTAAAGTAGATAGAGTAGTATTTTTACTTATTATCTTAGTAATATTTTTAAAAGTTGATAAATGACACAAGCCTACATGAACTTTTTCCCATGTATTCTAACTTGTGATTGTTTGTTGATTTGTGTTCAAAAAAAGTTAAGCAGAGTAAGATATTAAAAACAGCTTGTTAACCTATTAAAACTATTAAATAAATGATTTAATTAGAAATAGATGAGAAATATAATACAGTTGACTCTATCTAACGACTTTCAGGGGACCACAAAAGAATCGTACTTAAATAGAATGCTTCTAAAACTGCGGTGGAGTATCTGGGACTATGAAAAGTCATTCAATAGAATGTCGTTAAACAGAACCAACTGCAATTTGATATTTGAAAAAGGAAAAAAAACAATGCATTGTGTATTATTCCAGTGTGATTATGATGCATGGCAATATTTGTGCATTTAAGTTTTAAATTAAGTTGTTTTTTTCCCCCTCAGTCCAAGAAGTATTTCGCATGTGCAGATGCAAAAACTGAAAATTTCTGACTAAATGGCACATAGTAGAGAGATTTGGCTTCATTTGCTGTCATTTCCTCTGCTTATGCTTTTCAATTTAGTCAGAGCCTGAAGAGTAATAACTGATTCAACAGAAGTATGAATGTGTGTGATATTTCATGAGCTTTAATCTGTAATAAGTAATCAAGGAGGAAATTATTCAACTTTAAAATCATCAAATAACAAGTGTACATGTTTTTCTTATGTTCTAACTTTTTATTATTCATTGATTTGTGTTATGCAGTTGACTCTAATTCTAATATTTTTTTATCTCATACATTTCATTGGGTCCCTAACTCTTGAGAAGGCTGTGGTTTCTTCCCGTAACTCAAAGGTTATAGCCGGTTTTTTCAGGACTTTGAGTACAGTGATTGAGAGTTAACTGTACTATGTAGTATTTTGTCTACACATCTGAGGAGCAAAAGCTAACTGTGTTAGCTTTTGCTAACTGAGCTGTTAGCGAAAGATAACAGCTCAGGCTCATTGATCTCTTGAATTTACAGTGATTGGCATAGCTAACCTAAATTAATTTTTACTGTGTAGTTGTTAAGTAATTTTTATACCTTCTGACACCTCTTTACACACCCCTGATGAAAAACTGTTACGCAATTTTACTCCATATAGAGATGTTTGGAGCTTCTTTAGATCACCTGTTTCTTTCATGTCTTAATATCTCTTACCCCATCTTTGTTAATAGCAAACATAATTTTTGTAAAATAGTTTAAATGAAAATTCAGAAAGTAAATTTTTAAGCTCAATGGAAGACTAAGTTGGAGCATATTCTTGAAGATTTAAATCTTGGATCCTCCTTTTTCTAGATATTTGCCTAGAAGCTTGTTAAGACATCCTACGTAGAACATTGAAGGAACAGTGTGAAGCAGGATAATGGTAGAACTAACGTAACATTGGGGCAAAATATTGAAATTATTCTGTGTAATTTGTCTGCTTGTCATCAAAAAAGGGTGGAAGTATCTGAAGACATAACATGCCTCATAATTCATTTAAGAGGAATTGGTTAATTTTTTAAAGGTTTTTACCATATTGTTTGGAGGCTTGCTCCATTTCCCTTGATCAAATCCAATTTGTTAAACAGATATATTTCTGTTTCATTCATGAAGAAATAAAGATTTGATCATTTGAATTGGTACCTACTATGTGTATATTTTT
The DNA here is from genome assembly GCF_026930045.1 of Uloborus diversus. Classification (NCBI taxonomy): domain Eukaryota; kingdom Metazoa; phylum Arthropoda; class Arachnida; order Araneae; family Uloboridae; genus Uloborus; species Uloborus diversus. The sequence continues at coordinate 88,978,903 of NC_072733.1, read as the reverse complement.
GGAAGCTATAAATAAAGTTCTTGTATCAAATCTCTGTGTCTGTATATTTAATGTTTTCTACCAAATTGTTATAAATTTTCTGCAACCTCTCAAATTAGCTACGATATTTTTTAACAGCTACTTCTAGCCATTTCATTTAAATCTTAGAAGTGTGGTGGAAAAAAAAACATTTTAATCGTTTGAAGTTTGGTTGCTAATATTGCAAATAAGTGTTGGTTCAGTTATGTTAGGACAAATGATGAGTAAAAGAAATTGTCTTGGACGTGCACTGCTCACGGATCCTTCAAGTGTGCATATTGGAGAGGATATGCCTTTCTTTTTCAAATTAATACATGATTTATAATTATTTATCTGTTTTTAGCTGATAGCCCTCACACATTTTCACTTGTTTTAGTTTTAGCCATGATTTCTTAGATTTCAAAATTTTGTTTCTTTCCTCTCTTTTTCAAGATTCTGTCATTTTTTTTTTTTTTTTCAAGCATTTGCAGCGTAGCACATTCTAGTCAAGAGACCCCACATTAATACAAAGACCACACACAAACTTTGATTTCACAATTTTACTTCAAAACGTATAAATTGTTGTAACTTGAAAAAAAAAAAAGGCCCTAGCATTCATTTGAATTTTGACGTCTTGATTTCAAATTATGTTTTTCGAAATCATAAATTGCGATAGGACCCTACTCGTTGAGTTTCTTGTTTCTATGTATAGAATGGAAGTAGAGGACAAATTCACACTCATATCATGACCAGTGATTTTCTAGGTTAGGTAAAAGGAGGCATATTCTTAAAAAAAACTAGTAATTAGGATGAGGTAATAAAGATATGACCAAATTGCACTCGTGCACTTTTGATAAAGATTAAACTTACAACGTATAATGTTATACTTTTATAATTACCAGAATTAAGTATTTTTAGATGTTTTTCCTGAAAATATTTGATTTTACACAAAAAAAAAACCCTTTATGCAAAAACTATTTGAGATAAGCCTTGAATGCAGACGATTTGTAACCATGACGACGAAAATAAGTCTCGCCAAATAAATATTTAAAACATAAAATTTTTATTCGTTTATAAATATTTTGTTAATTCCCTCATTATTTGGGGTTTGAGTATACATATTTAATGTTTGTTTCCTCCTATTATGGGAAGAAAAAAGGAAAATAATTTTTTTGATTAATTTTGTATTTAATGACTCAAGAATCTCAACGGAATATCAATTTTCCTTGATGTGGAGTTGAGATACGTCCATTAATTAGCATATCGATCACTTAAATTTATTTTACCGATTAATCTTTAAAGAGATTATTCTTGGCGCTTCCCCTCCACCCCCCCCCCCTACCCAACCTAAACTCCAAATTCGACCTACAGAATCTGCTTTTCCCACTTCTGTAATGCGCTAAGGCAGTTGTTCCTAACTATGACATGAACGGAAAAATCGCACTTTTTTTTTCTTTCTAGGAATAAATGGTTTTGAGTTATTTATTTATTTTTTTTTTTGGACCAACGTTTCAGGAGAGGTTTTGTCACCAACCCTAATCTATGCTAGACTGGCTGGGAGTTGCGCCCCCCCCCCCCCCCAAGGATGAATTAATTTCACTATTTTAGTTATTACTTTTTAATTGACTTTTCTTTTGCATTTTTTACGTAGTTAATTAAAAAGAACACAAAACACACACAGCATATTTGCTTGCTAAGGAAGTATTACTGGAGTCAGAGGGTCAGAGTTGCAGAATACATTTAACTCACTAGTTTCGAATTCAAGGGAGCGTATTATCGCGATTCGTCCACTAATTCTTCTTTGATGGAATCAATAATTATTTTGATTTTTTTTTTAATTTTATTTATTTATTTTTTTAATTTGTAGGCGCACCTAAAAGAGTCATTTTGATCCAGGAACCTATTTGCGATTCTTTTTCAGCTTATAAAAAATGCAAAATGAAAGAAATCATATGGTAGTTTCTTGGAAAAAACATGATTTTTAATGGAAACGGCATGTAGTATCAATATGTTATCTCAACTGTATCATGGTTTCAAGAACAAATCAGCAATTGTTTTGAAATTCACACAAAAATAGTTTCTGAATTCTTCAGTAAAACTTATATGTTATGATTTTCTTTATAAATTAATTTAAAAAACTTCAAGTGAGGTATGGGTTTATTTACTAACTTTGCCCTTTTGTTGTAACCTTAACGGCAATGTTCCTGAGTAAAACTGCTCATTGTCTAGCATCTCGGTGAAATTATATTGGGTTTAGTATTTAAATGGCTTGAAACATTAAAGATGTTTTCGGTTCATGTATTTCACATGTTTTCGGTCTACATTAAAAGTATATTAGTGCATAATATTCATGTACTTCGAAGTAGATTCCTCGATCTAAAGGAGAAATAAAAAACATTCACTTTTAAAAATAAAGTCATTAAAGCTTTGTTATGAAACATCAAAGGTGACGTGGGGGGGGAGGGCTATTCAATTTTCCGTACCCCCTCCAAATGATTTTTCTGTATCCGCCCCTGCTGGCTGGTCGTCGTATTCGTATTAGTTAATCAGCACAAAGTACTTTTTTTTTTATCAGGGACAATTGCCACAATAGGCCATATGGTCGTGGGGAGGGAGGTTCAGGCTCGTTATTTGGACAGTTTGGTCTTAAAAAAAGGTAGTCTCCGATTGAAAAAACTATAAGATCTTGAAGGAAAACTTAAGCTCTGGCGGCCCTGTATTGGTAGCCCAATTTTTTTCTTGAAGGGGCTCTGTTTTTTATTTTACTTTAAAACTGAGCAGGACCGGATCTATAAATTTTGTGCCCCAAAATCTGTAGGGCCATTCCCCTAGTAGTATGTTTGTGACGTAATTAAGTCTTTGTGTAGTTTTTTTATTTATTTATTTTTTTAAATTTTTTCCCCAATTTCTTGGGACATTGGGCCCCCCGCAACGCGGGGTGTGCAGGTAACGCAGATCCAGCCCTGGAACCGAGGACACTCATGCTCCCCTCTCCCATTGTACATATATACAGTAGGGGATTCATAACTATATCGTCCAAAAATAAGCTGTGCTGACTGTGCGTAGATCAGAAACACGGTGTTACAAAGCAAGATTCATGCTTAGATATGACGTTAACGTGTAATGCTGACGCGCGATATGCATACAAAGTCAGAAACCGAAACAGAGGCAGTGTCGGATTTCTCTCCTGAAGAAATACTAAAAATGATGCTGAACAAAAAAAGTCAACAGTTTCGGAATAGCATCGACCTTGCCAAAATGTTCATTAAGATAAAGTATAGTTGACATTAGTCCAAAATTTTTTTTATAACGGGGGGGGGGGGGCATCGACCCCTCCCGATCTCCAAAAGTGACTATCTTGGAATGAAGAAACAATTTAATAGTATCAAAAGAGTGCCTAAATCTTTCTCATGAGCGATGTCCTAACTCCATTTAACCCCTTGATATATCATATTGATCCCGGAAAATGGGAGCCCATATGCAACATTTTGAGAAGAGGGGGACCAGATATTTTCCTCATGGTGTAGCAGGATATATTTTCCCCGTGGAAACCGATTTCTGTACAGATTAGAGTTATTAAAATTTGACATTTTTAATAACTTATTCATTTAGTAGCTAGAGAAATGTTAATACATTTTTGCGAAGAAAAAATACTAAAATCAAAGAAGTTCTGATTTCCGAGGGTGCCCACCTGGGATAGGGGGGGGGGGTCATGGCGCATACTGCGCCATTAAAATATTTATAGGGAGGGGTATTTTTCTCATTTGGGGGAAGGAGCTCAATATTGAGACGAGTGCGCCCTTGCCCTTAGGGTGACGCCTCTGTGATTTCTAAGGGGGAAGAGGGGAGGGCTTGAGCCCTCACTTGCCACCCATATGAGCGTCTATGACCGGAGTATCCCCCCCCCCATAAAGAGAGTCCCTCTAAAATGAGGATAAACATATCACTTAAAACTACCCCCTTAAAAAACTAGTTAAAGCAGCCTGTGCACCATGAACTCTCTCTCTCCGCGTATATTTCTTCCTAATAAATAACGTCAACAGTCCTGTTCAAGCGACGCATCAAATTAAGGACAGTAGTCCTGAAAAGCTTCATTTGAATGACAGGGGTGCTCATCCCCGATGGGCAAGGGCGCATCTCCTCTCAATATCGCAAAAAACACCCGAGCAAGAGTCCCCCCGAATGAAAAAAATACCCCTAAAAGAATCCCCCTAAAAACGCCATGATCCTCGACCTAGGTCGGTACCCCTGTGAAGGAGGACATTTAATACTCAAGAAATCGAGCTATATTATGAAAAGAAAAACATTCCCCAAAAGTCTCCATTAGAGTATTAAGAGATCTCCTTTCCAATACATTCCTCTTAACCATTTCCGCCCTCTAAAAATCTCCGTAGGGACTCTATAATACTAGTTCGAAAACCCATGAGAACTCTAGTACTAGTGCATTCTCCCCCCCCCCCCACAAAAAAAGGAAAAAAGCAAATTCAAGGGAAGTCCTCATCGCAATAAGGATCCCACAAAATTCTCATACACATCAGCATTTCTTAAGGAATAATCAAAAAGGAAACATTTAAATTGCTTTCGCTTATGACAAAGCCTCAAAGCTTTTGTAACATTGATTCCGAGCGTATTTCTCTGCACGCAAGAAAAAAATAGCAACCGACAATATTACTCAACTGTGTAATTCGTCATGTAATTTATTTCCTGTAGAATTAGAAGTTTTTCGCCAAAATGAGCGATTATTTTGCCAATAAGTAAGCCCTACTGGAGTAGACTACGTTAGCCAATCATAGCTGCTTATTTTCGAGGAGTAGTAGCAACGTCCAAAAAAAAAACGGGGAAACCTTAGCTGTTGTAAAAAGTTAAAATACTTTTGGTGTCTTTGACGCTTTTATTTATAAATGACAGTTCAAATTGCTCTAAAATGCAACTTACAACAAGGGCCGACGTGAGGTCATGTCAGCTTAGTTGGAGAATAGGGGTCCGGCTCGGAATTGAACTCGTGCAGAGGGTAAAATCAGGGCCTGATTACCGCACAGGCTAACTAGGCCTGGGGTCCCATCTACTTAAGGGGTCCAAATTTTTAAATACTTATGCATAACATTAAAAAATCATGTATTTTTTGAAAATAATAAATAATGATTTATTCATTGAAAACAGACCTCTTTTAAGTATTGTTAAACATTATTTTAACATTATTTTGCGTTGATTTAAAGTGACAGAATACAGAGGGGGGGGGGGGCTCCAAATCCTTGTGGGACTTGGGCCTCACTTTCAGTTAGTTGGACCCTGAGTAAAATATCCTAATGGCGAAAGGTGCAGAAGAGGGCCTGTGACAAACATTGACCTGTGTCATTTCCCCCCCCTTGTGCTCTCGGCGACTGTTTATAACAATTGGAACAAAAGTGACAAAATAATTTTTCCGTAAAATTATTTTAAAAAATCAATTTTAAAATACCATTGAGCAGCGTGAAAGGCCCCTCAGTTTAAAAAAAAAATAAGTTGATAAAAACCAATGTCGAAAGAATTCCGGTGGTCCCCAGAACCTCCCCCCCCCTCCAAATATCATCGAAGATCGTGTAAAATTTAAATTTTTGGGCTTCAATTTTGAATAACTTCATAAGAGAACAGCCGAATCCACTCCTGCCGTAACGTGGAATTCCAGTTTTGAAAATTTGCTGGAGGAAAGCACTCGAACCTCTCCCATTTTTTTAACATTCCCAAAGATGGTCTAAAACTGTGTTTTTAAATTAACAGTATCAAAATTTTTTTGGGAAATCGCTCCGTCCCCTTCTCTCTCTCGGCATCATCAGTGAAGAACGTTTTAAATCTAGTTTTTAGTGCTTCAATTTCGAAAATTTTCCGGGGTGAACCTCCTGAAAACTCCTTTTCCTAACGTCACTGAAGGTCAGCTTGGAACTTAACTTTCGAGTAACTGCCGGTGCCCTAGTTTTTACCAAAAAAGGCTTTTAAGACTTCAATTTGAAAATTTTCTGGTTGATGGCGTCGGAATCTATCTCGACTTAAAATCACCAAAGATCTTCTAAAATTGATTTTTCAGAGCTAATATATTTTTTAAAAATTTCAGAGGAGAGCCCCCGGAACCGCTCTTCATAGCATATACTCGAAGATAATTTAAAATTCTGTTTTGGGATTTCCACTTCCGAAAAAGTGCAGCAGGAGAAACCCTGAACCTATACGCTCTCCTAACATCACCAAATATTGCCTAAAATTGAGTTTTTAAGACTACAATTTCGAAAATGTTCCGGGGGAGAGGCCCCCTGGACCCCCCTATTTCAGACTCAATGTTAATCATTCCATTAAGTTTATATTGCTAATACTTTAATGACTCCCAGAAAGCCAGAAAGCTTGTATTAATACATACGTTTGAAAAAAAAAAAAAAAAATAAGGGGATGCCAAACTCGTACCCGACCCCTCCCACCAGGTTTTTGACCTCGTATCGAGTCTGGGGGTCGTCAGGGTATGGCAGTACAAAAAAGGGAATGTTTATGACAGGGCCCAGTAATGTGTGTTTGTGTCGAGGGACCCATCACGTTCTAAGACGGTCCTAGTCTTTCACCCATGAACATCGCTAGATCAGTTTCATAAAACAGAGCAATTTACTTGATATGACTGCAGAAAAGGACATACTAAACAAGCAGTGTTATCACTACGGAAATATTAAATCAAGTTCCGGGCATTATAAAAATACTTAAATGGACAATTTGCAATCACAAATTTCCCCCAAAATAAGGTTTAGCTAATACTGTATCAATTTGTTCACCATTAAACCGTAGAAGTGTTCCTATCTGTTAAATTTCGTTTAAATAAAACATATTTAGTTGTTAAGAATAATTTCCTCATATTTAAGTGACATCCCAATCGTTAAGTAAAATTTAATATCTGTAAAAGAGCTATGGGGCCGCTACATCTCCTAATGCCAGGGCCGAATTTTTCAACCAATCCGCCACTGAAATGCGGACACGACAGCAAAATCTATTGTTCGTGTGTATTAAATTTATTCAGCATATTTTCTGGTTCTATGAGCAAGAGTAATTTTAATTTAAAAAAAATCATCGATTAATCACATTATCCTAATTTTAACCTTAGTAGTTAAAATTTAAGTCCATTTTGGTCCCTCAGGTTGCGTACTTACTTCTGGGAAAATATTTGAGCAAACAAATGCTTGGAACTCCTTGGATTTTCTAAATAGTCCTTGGAAACTAACGTAACTTCAATCATGTTTGCAATTTTTAGATGAACAAAATCATTACGTTTTGCTTAAAAATGTAAGAATGCCTGTTTGGCGTCCCATATAGTCTCGTGGAAAAGAATAAAAAAAGAATTTTTTTGCGAAAAATCTAGAGTTGTTTTACTTTATTTAGTTACTTCATTTTTATTTCTAGCACTAGAATGAGTATCAGAGCTGTCACTGGGGTCTAAAAAAGCGACTGTTTTGAGGAGCTGGCTACTATGACGACTATTTTAGCCTTAAGTAGGACAAAATAACTATTTTGTAAAACACCAACACTGTTTCTGCCTAGAAGAGACTAAAATGTAAAAAATACGACGGATGTAAAAAAAAAAAAAAAATAGTTCAAATTTCGAACTCACTCAGGTCTGCCAATATACTCGAAAAGTCGCCAAATGGGATAGCACGGCCAGGGGAATAGCGAAAGGTAAATAAAACCACGGTATTTTGTTTTTTCGCCTGGCGCCCGATGCATTTTTCTTGCCAATATTAGTTTTGGTTTGCGGTTGGCAATTGTACTTCCTGGTACGTAAGGAAGTAGTTTAGATTTCACAAACAAAAGCACTTAATTTCATTAAAAAAATTTTTTGATTCAATCGCACAGTAAAGTTTAAAGGGGGCAAAGTTGACTTTTTTAGGTATTTTGTGTTATTTTCGGTTATATAGGGATGTGTCGTTCATGAACGAACAACGGGTCTGCCTAAGAACGTATAGACACTCGAAATATCCATTTTGACATTTCCCGAGTTAATTACAACGACTTTTCTCGTGACGTCCGTATGTATGTATGTGCGGATGTATGTCGCATAACAGAAGAACGGTATGTCCTAGAAAGTTGAAATTTGGTACGTCCTAGTGGGGTCTAGTTGTGCACCTCCCATTTTGGTTGCATTCGGATGTTCCAAAGGGGGGGTGTCTCACACCTTTTTGGGGGGAATCATTGTTAATTTCGATGCAAACACAAGTGGTATTATAATTTGGAGGACACTTGGCGATATATCGCCAGGCTTTTGGTCGCCAACTTGGCGACAAATTTGGCGTTTTGTTTTAAATCTGGTTTTAAATTGGCCATTGTTGGTGATATTTAGAGAATTAACTATTGAATCACATTAAATTTTCCAATAATGTGGAAATAACATTAAATTAGTGTAAAAGGAAGTCATGTGATGCACACATCAGCTCGTTTTTTTTTTTCAATTACATAAGAATCCTCTCCACTTTTATCTCTCAATCAATCACAAATCTCATTTTTCTCAATACAGTATAATACCGTCAAACTCGCGTAAAACCAGTAATAAGAGACCGCGATATTCGCTCGTTATATAATCAAGTGCTCGTAAAAAACGGATTTTCGAAAAAATTCAAACAAATTTATTCAGTAAATTACCGCCCCGTAGCCAGGGCTAAAGCAAAATACAAGAAATACACCGCCAGCTCAGTCATTTCCAGCCGAGTATTACATTTATTTATTAGTTACACTTTATTAGTTACATTTATTTGGTTTGGTTGTTTTTATTTCGGGAAAGTCCTAAATAAATCGATGAATTTGCTTTGAACTGTCTTTGCGTCTCATTCTTTTTTTTATTGTTTTTTACTTCCTTTTACAAAAAAGGAAGTATTGTATTCGCGAAAAAATTTTCACCTTAATTTCCATTTTACTCACCCCCGAATGACTATTGAGTTTTTTTTTTTCGACTTGACCGACTTGGATAAGTGCCTAAGAACGTATAGACATGCAAAATATCCATAATGACGATTCCCGAGTTAATTACAACGAATTTTCTCGTGACGTCTGTATGTACGTATGTTCGTATGTATGTCGCATAACTCAAGAACGGTAAGTCCTAGAAAGTTGAAATTTGGTACGTAGACTGCAAGTGGGGTCTAGTTGTGTACATCCCCTTTTGGTTACATTTGGGTGTTTCTAAAGGGGTCTTTTGCCCCTTTTTGGGGGGAAATCATTGTTAATTTCGATGTAAACTCAAGTGGTGTTATAATTTGGCGAACACTTGGCGATATATCGCCAGTCTTTTGGTCGCCAAGTTTTGTCGCTAACTTGGTGACAAATTTGGTGATTTTTTTTTTAAATCTGTTTCAATTTATTTTTAACAAAACAAACAGTTTGTAAGATGATCCTCTAATTTTAATAATATGAAACAAATTTATTTGCACTATTTATTACTTCTGTTATGTTGTATCCAACAAGAATACTGTGTTGCCTTTGAGTAAACTTCGGACAGATTTACTAAATCACATCACCAATAAAAAGTTAATTGCGCATATTTCACAAGCCATCTGTTATCATAGAGTTCGATAATAGTTTGAAATATATTTTTATCAAATGCAAAATTATTCATTTTTGTAAACACTAACACAAGCATGAATTGAGTTTTTTTTTTTTTTTTAATTACTCATCTAAAAATTTTTAAACTTTGATTGAGCGCGGTTGCTCTGTTTCTGCAACCATATGATGAACAAGATTTCACCATTTTCAAAACATAAACAAAGGCGAAAAGCAGAATTAAAATCTTTTAGTCGACTCGAACTTAATACAATGTTTTGTATTATGCCACTCTAATTTTTCCCCTTACTGAAACATCGAACTGTTGCCAGATTCAGTCTCTACCCTATTATAGGACTCTTTGAGCCAGATGGCTAAAAGTGAGTCTTTTTGTGGTATACAGACTTTGGAGCCTATTTCAAACGACAGATTTGGCCTGCAGTAGGTTCAGCCAACGGCTACGACGAGCGCCGATGACTAATTTTTGAGGTCATGTGCACGTAGGAATAGAGCCGCTACTCCGACTAATCTCAGATTCTCCCTTGCTGCATCCACTGGAAGGTTGGTGTCAACGTCAACAATATGCAGGAGGCTTTACGAAAGTGGTCTGCATGCGAGGCAACCAGCCATTTTTGTGCCACTCACATCTTGCCATGGAAGGGACCGTTTACAATGAGCACAACATGTCCACTGGACGCCTGATCAATGGAGGTGTTTACTCTTTACGGATGAGTCTAGATTTAGTCTGTTAAGCCATAGTAGGCGTTATTTGATATGGAGATAACCTGGAACCCGTTATCATCCGTCAAACATCCGCGAAAGAGATGGTTACGAAAGAGGCTGTGTCTGAATTTGGAGTGGTGTCTCTTTAGGTGGACGCACAGACCTCCATTTCTTTCCAAAGAGAACCCTGAATGCTCAGGTTTATAAATATAACATCCTTGATGCTTATAATGCCTTGATGCCGGGGCAATAGGTTATGCTTTCCTGTTACAGAATGATATCGCAAGACCACACAGAGCTCGCATCGTAGATGATTATCTTCAACAGGCTACAATTCTCCGCAACGAGTAACCACCTCTATCCCCGGACTTGAATCCTATAGAGCACGTTTGGGATGCTTTAGGGAGACGTCTAGCTGCTCTCAACCCGCCCCCCAGACCCTTGCCGCGCTTGATACTGCTTTGCAAGAGCAATGGATCCCGCTTCCCGGGGAACTGATAGATTGCATAATTGACAGTATCACACATCGTTACATGTTCTGTTTTGCTTCTAGAGTTGAACATATTAAATATTATACTCTTCCTATAGCAAACTGACTGTCGATTTGTTCATTTTAGGGATGTGTTAATTTCTATACTGCCATATTTTCTGATAATTTCTGTTTATGTTATTTTATATCTTACTATGTGTTGCATATTGTGGATAAGTTTCATAAAATTCTACATGTAACTTTTTGAGCAATTGTCATTTTTGTGATTTTACCTTAATTTATGATAACCAGTGTAGTTCATATTTGTTGATGTTACGGTAAGGGATGAGGCTCAGAGGCTGTCTCCGATCATTTTTTTAAAAAGCAGATTGAAATATATTCCTCCCACCACCTCTCCAATTTTTAGCAATTGAAGTTCAAAAATTTAGATGAACTCAGCTAGTGTGTCGTGAGAAACTACTTCTTATGGTAAAAAAAAAAGAAATAACGTCAAGTAGCACAATCGATGCTGTTATGTCTTATTTTTTACTTTTTATGCACAAAGGTATTTATTTAATTTACTTCTTATAGTAATACATTCAGCAGACATGTGATTTTTCAGTATTTTTACTGAATTCAGTATTTTTTAAATGAGCAAAATATTGCATGCAGAAAAAAAAAAAACAAAGGGTCATTGGGAGCTAAATTCAACATGCTCCAGTTATTTTCATGCATTCAATTAAAATAGTTTGCTATATAGATACAAAAATACATGGAGAGAGCTTTTTTACTGCAATATACTTACTTAGAGCTTATTGCTATATACTAACAGTGTTGTGTTAGTTCACACAGTTCAATTTCAGTATTTTTCATCCTGTTTGGGTCACATGTCTGATTCAGTCTTCAAAAAGTTTTTATACTAAAATCTTTTAAATTATAAAATGAAACATGGTAATGAAAGAAGAGATTTGTACAATTTGATTTTTAACATTTAGAATGTTTGAAATTTTGTATTGAAAAAATAACTAAGTATTCAATTGCAATATTTTTAATTGCAATTATTTTTTCCCTCTGTTTTCCACTATGGGAAATTTTTATTTAAAATATTAAGTATGCAAATATGCTTTTTTTTTTTTTAAGCTGCTTGATATCCCTGCATCAGTGCTTGAGGTAACCTCATGCATCTTACAAGTATTTTAAGTACGTATTTTAAAACTTAGTAGTTATTTTAGCCAGAGTGCTATTTTTTTTTTTTTTTGTCGTGTCCATGGACAATTAAATGGCTCCGTGTGTCTTCAAGACCGCGCCCGCTAGCTGCAACGCATCTGTGCTGTAGAGGACCTCTCGAAGTTCTGAAGCCAGTGGCACCATACCCAGCTGCAGAACATGTGGGATAAGGGCCGGGCACTCAAGAATGTGATCCGGAGTCAGTTGGGCATCGGTGCAGTTCTTGCAGGGGATATAAGTTCTTGTTTTGTCGGGAAGAATTTTCATCCCTTTATAGTGGTTTGTTCTTAATCTTGCAATTGTAGATGTTAGGATTCTGGGGCAATCAAAGTCGGTGATGAGGGGCTTCTTAAAGGTATGTGGCAGAAGTCTATGTTTTGCGACAGCATTTGAGTCTGCTAGCGTGATGGTGGTGCAAGGTTTGCCAATGTTTCTGCCAGAGTGCTAATTTAAGTTGACTTATTATTTATCCCTATAAACATTTTATTTTCGGCATTATGAAATTATTAGTTGTAATAATTTTTAAATTTAACTAGTGTCCAAAAAAAAAAGAAAAAAAACCCTTAAGTATGATTTTATCCCATATCATTTAAATAAAACACAAACTCCAGATTTGTATGTCCGGGGTAAACTCGGAAACTACCGGTCCGATTTCGTTGACATTTTCAGTTTGTCTAGGTTAGTGTTGGGAACGTTTATAGATCATTTCGAAAAAAATTTGATAAATAGTTCTTTTTTTTATTCGAAATTGAAGTTTTGGACCCAAAAATGGCTTTTTCAACAGGAAATAATTATTGTATCGTAAAAATATTGGTTTCATTGGAAAGAGCAGGAAAAACATTTTTTGAACACTTTCCACCTGTAGTAAAAAAAAAAAAAAGAACGGTGGCGATTAACTAACGAGGGAAAAAGTTATAGGGTCTGTGGGGTAAAGTGGTAATAAAATACAGGCTTTTCAACTTTGATAAATAATAAATACAGAAATGTCTTTTAAAACTTCAAGTGGTCATACTTAAAAAAATAAATAATCTAAAACCATCATAAATAACCATATAATTTTTTTTAATGCTCAACATACCTAATTTCCTTTGAAGAAATGAACTTTATTTGAATGCATTTTTCATGGACTACGATGGAAAGTTGGTTCACCAAGGATAATTATCATATTTCACTCCCTGATTTCATCAGTATCATGAGGAGAGGTATGATAATTTGCAATGTTTCATTTCTTTAGGAGTATATTAAAGATAGCGTCGGAATAATGTTTAAACTACCTATATTACATAATAAGAAAATATTACACTCAAATAGAGTTATGAAAAAATATTACTTAATTAAAGAACAAAAGGGAAAAAATGATCAAGCTTTATCTATTTCTTCAATGTATGCGAAATACTTCTAGTTCTAAGTTTCTGCTTTTTACTGATATTTACCAGATGATTTTTGTTTGGAGAGGGGAAGGGGGTGGCATAAATTATTCTACTTGAAAAAACTGAAAGCTGTGGTTGAAGAAAAAATTCTATGTTTTTTTTTTTTTTTTCAAATAGGATTACAATCTTGCTTTAATCCAATCGATATGCTACATCAAATTCAAACTCAGTTGCATTTAATTCAGTTTATCTTAAAAGCAATAAATGGTTAGTAAACGTAATATTTAACTGTTATCTGCCTTATAAGTGAAGATTAAATTATTTTAGATGAAGGATATATGTTAAGCTTAACCTATGAGCACTTTACCCATCTTGCTTAAGTTGTTATAAAGCATTAAGTAAAATGAATCCAGCTTAGCTGTATATGCATACGTGTTCTAGGGACATCCGGGAAGCTACCTGCACAACCAATCTGCTAAAAATTTTAATAAAAAAAACTTTACAAACTTAAAAGAGGTGTTAAGATTTTAAAATCTTTCATGTGCACACAAAGCGAATTTTTTTACGAAATAAAATACTGCCAGTTTCAAGATTTTGAATTCTGAACATTCCTAACTGTTAAAATCGAAAATATACCCTCATTCTTTCATTTATTTCGAACATATAGCTCTTTATTTGATTTATGACCACTTTACGCCATTGACCATTTTCCCCCACCAGACTATGCATTTCAAGTCTTAGACCATTGAGAGAGACGAAGCCTCCCATTCAGGCTACATCCAAATTCTTCCCCTTGCTGATAAGGATGACAGGTGACCTGTCAGAGTAACTATTGTCTGGAACTTCCTTTGTGCAAGTAAAGAAACTTAAAAAGCAGGTTCAATACAAATCCGTATGTCCGCCATTACTGGTCACGAAAACTATTGTAAATCCCCGCGGAAAGCATTCGCCAAGGGAAAGATAACACGCCAAATTGTTGCATTCCTTTCGAAAGAGGGTCCGGTTCTCCCGAAAATTCTTGGAAAGCCTTGTAAGTGTGAAGCTAGCCGTAAATAATAGGGTGCTTTCATGTGATCCTTTTTCCTAACTTTCAATAATCTTTCTAGCTAAAATTATTTTCCGATACAGAACTTTAAGACGATTTCTTAGCGTACTTTTTAGAATTAGACGCTAAGATTTAGATTTCTTAGTATACTGTCATAATGCTCGCATACTAATTCCGGTTGGCAAAAACAATGAAAAATAATTATTACTATAAATAGACATGGTACGAAGTTTCGGCTATTTCACCACAGCATCGTCCTGGCCGAATCATGAGAAGTGAAATCTTTTAAAACATTTTAAAGAGAGTCTCAAGAGAACTTTTTTCATTTAAGTAAAAAAATGGGGGGGGGGGGGGGTAACTTTTTTCGGCTTCTTCCATAAAATATTTTCCCGTAGAGATTGTTCAAGATTATTTATAATAGTCCTGGATTATAAAACATCCTACGAATTAAGCAAAAAAAAGTTAATTGAAAATGAATTTTTATTATTTATATTTTATAAAGCAAAATATGAAGAAAGAGACTATTCTTTGCGCATCCACGTTTTATCACTTTAAAGAAAATAGTTATTTGTGATTTTTTTTTTTTTTTTTCAAAATAAATACGTCAGCTCCACTTAATCGGGTAGCGGACATGCAAATACCCCGCGTTTACGAACAAAATCCCCTGGAACCGAATATTTCTACGTAGACGCAATGTTAAATATCCTCGCTTAATGCAACAATTTCCCCGGATAATCGAATAATATTAATCAGCTTTAGCAAATAATTTTGTGGGGAAAAATCTTGAATAAATTAGAAAGAAATTAAGCAAGAACAATGATTGTCGTTGAAGGCGTGAAAAACAACATCCATATTCCATGACCACGTTTTCAATGTTTTTAAAAGAACAGTGAAAGAAATTTAAATATTTCTTTTGTCTTTGTCATTACAAAAAAAGCAGTCGATAATGAAATTATAAAACGCAAATAAATATACGCACTTTAGGCGATGATGAAGAATTGATAAATATTAAATGTAAGATACGGTAGACGAGAAGGGAAAAAAGGGAGTCGGAAAAGTGTTCTCAAAAAGATCTTGAGTACAAGCAATTTATGGAATTTTTCAAAAAATAACGTACTGAAAAAAAGGTGCCAAAACAAAGATTTCATAACTCAAGCTGTAGGTTACTTTTTATAATTTCCATACGTACTTGTAATGTATTGTACTAATTGTTGAACTATTTTGCTGTTAAATTTAGCTTATTTAAAAAACATTTTAGCAATAACATTTCTTTATGCAGCGATCTATTTATTATTAGTATTATGTGACAAATGTTGTCAAATTAGAAAGGTGAATAAAATTTTCTCGCATATTCAAATAACCCGCTTTATCGAATAATATTTCTTGGAATCGACGATATTCGATTAAGCGGGGCTAGTTCCAAACAAATGCGTTAACTCTCTTACTAAAAGAATTTTTTCTGAAAGATAAGTAAAGTAAGAAAAAATACATGTACATAACTAGAACAATTTTAATTTGACTTCAAAAATTTCAAATTAAGTATAATGTTAAGATTATGTTACGTTAATGATCTAAGGTACTTCAATTAGTGAAATTAGTTTAAAAATAAAACAGTAAGCAGGAAATGTTTTGTGACACTATGCATATTAAAATATCTGTAGTACAGTATCATATTGCATGCATTTATTATGAATTCAAGTATTCATGGCTAAAAATTAAAGAAAAGAAGCAGCCGAAGTTTCGTTCAGCACTGGGCCGATGCTTCGATGTTTGGCGCTTCGGTTAAACTGCACTTCCGCGTTTTAATTGTTAGCAGTAACAATAAAATAAAACAGTAATTAAAAGGTAGGGGCGGATACAGACAGTTTTTGGCAGGGGCCCAGAAAAGTAAAAAGTGCCCCCTTCATGGGAACTTTTTTTATTAAAAAAAGTTGTAGACCGGGATCCCTCGCCCTTTTTCGTTATTCATTACTAACAAGCTAATTTTCCGTTAGTAGCTTCATTTTGTCGAGACGCCCAACATTAGACAGTACAAAAATTTTGTAAGTGGTAGCTAACAGGGGTATTAAGGACATAGTTTATTGATTTGGTGGTTATCAAATATTTATAACTAACTGTTTTTTTTTTTTATAATTCTCATAATAATTATCTGAATTAGCCGAAAAAAATTGTCTTACAAAATGCACGATTTGATCAAAGATGTCCCACTTTTGCAACATGTACTATTTACGAAGACATGAAATATAATTACTAACCAGATGAATTTTTTTAGTCAGTTAGTTAATATCTATATAAGGGTCATTCCATACGAAATGAGCAAAAATCGCAAAAAAATGGTGGCCACTTGGTAACAGATTTTTATGAAATTTAGTATACAGGTTCCTTTTATGCATATATAAAAATATCTAAAATATTTTTGCTTAAAATTTTTTATTTGAATAGTTACATGAGATTGAAAATTGGTCAAATTGAACAGCATTCTCATAAATGCTAAATGTTGCATTTTTGAAGGCTTGTATCTTATTAACTATTTAATGAAAACATAAAAGTTATATATTGTTACAATCTATAGAGTAGGGTAATTAATCTGATGTCAGTAAAATTTTGAAAGTTATTATAGTTAACTTTTAACCAAATTTCAAAAACTCAAAATATTTCAATTTTCTCGTAATTGAGCATTATATTTTTTAATCTCAATGTTTAAGGAATGCATTAGCTTTGATGAAATTAATACCCAATAATGTACTAAGTATTATAAAAGAAATACCTTACTTTTGAAGTTGTATTTTAACTCCTTTGTCTTCAAAATCAGTTTTAAACTTAGTAACATTTTGTAAAATGATTATTTTCCCCTTCACATAGACACAAAAATTCAAATGAGGGAAAATTCAGACAACTTTAAAATTTTTCAAGAATATGGAGCTGTGTTTCTACTATTTGCTTGAAGAAACTCAAAATTGGTTTTTGATTTCCAAACCTAAAATAAAATTCAGAAAAAGAGCATTTTCTTTGCGTTTTATGGGTCAATTCATACAGGTTCGACGGATGGGTGCGCTCGACCATTTTTAATTTTTTTGAAATTCATATCCCTAAAAGCTGGATGTGAAAGATATTTAAAACCACTTTTATTTTTTCTCTCAACTGGACCTTTGATTTTTTAGGGGTCATCAAAAGTGATTTTCGTAGTCAAAAATGGGACTTTTAGATCTTTGCATTTTGGTCGAAATCTATTTGAATTATTTATGACAGTTAATTTAACGCTTTGATGTTGAAGTGCATAAATTGATAGTCTTACATGCTGAGTTAAGAAGCTGTAAGTTAATAATTAAAATAACGGCAACAGATTAAAGTTCAGGGTCAAATGTAAAAATTTTACTTATTTCAAAGGGGGGATAACTCGCGTAGTGGACGGAAACACAAAATGAAATACGGCAAAAATTAATCACTGGAACCATGCTAAACAGAATATGTAAATCTTGCTGTGTGTTTGTGCACCATTTATAGATTACAGCCCCTCAAAAATCGTAAAAATGACATTTTTAGACCCCTGTAAACCTAAAGGGGATGGAATTAAAAATAAAATTTCTTGGCCAATTGAATATTCCATTCAAGTACTATACATGTTATGCATATTGTTTTTTGTATTTGGTTTGTAAAAAAGATACAGGTCTTTAAAATTGAGCAATTTTGCTAGTCAATCCACACACTAAAACAGAAATAAAAAGTGAAAACTTCATTGCACTTTCTTAAATTACGTATATACAACATATCATATACCTGCCACAATCGAGCATTTTTGCAAAGGAAACTGTTGGGCGTCTCATTGAAACGAAACTACTCACGAAGATTCAACTTGATAGTAATTATTTTTATATTTGGGATTTGTACTCTTCAACTTTGGAGTGTAGGACCAGGAAAGCATACCACGCTATTTGTAGGACAATGTGTGTCTTAAATTATATAAATATTAACTAACTGACCAAAAAAAATTCAGCTGGTTAGTAATTATATTTCATGTCTTTGTAAATAGTACATGTTGCAAAAGTGGGACATCTTTGATCAAATCGTGCATTTTGTAGGACTATATTTTTTCGGCTAATTTAGATAATTAATATGAGGATTATTAAAAAAAAACCCAGTTAGTTATAAATATTTGATAACCGCCAAATGAACAAACTATGTCTTTAATACCCCTGTTAGCTACCACTTACAAAATTTTTGTACTGGCTAATGTTGGGCGTCTCGACAAAATGAAGCTACTAACGGAAAATTAGCTTGTTAGTAATGAATAACGAAAAAGGGCGCGGGATCCCGGTCTATTCCCGCGCGGACCCTTTAAAATGTTTTTAAAGATCTCTTAGAGCCAATTAAACTACTTTTAAGTACATAAAATTACGTACTAACTCATTTCGGATGTAGTGGTAAAATATTTTTAAAAACAATTTAAGCTGATTAACTATTAACTGACATAAAATGCTCAGTAATACATAGAATCATTGTCATAATGCTTAAAAAAGAGGTTATATATATAAAAAAAAAGAATTATCTTTTTTATTTTAATTTACTAAACAATTAATGAAGAATTAATAAACAAATCGTGAAACTATCTACCCTTGACTTCGAAATTCGTAAGTCTCTGCCGACTGCAATATTACTCTCATAGCAAACCAACGTAATTTTATTGAAATTTGTTTCTTGCGTAGGTATGTGTGTTTTAAAAGAAATAATTTAAAATTGTGAATACTGTTATGAAGAAATCCCTTTATATTAAAAAAAAAGGTCAAAGAAAATTTTGAAAGGAAGTCTGTGGCGGGACAGCGTCAAGGAGACCATATAGCACCTATACACCTA
The DNA here is from genome assembly GCF_026930045.1 of Uloborus diversus. Classification (NCBI taxonomy): domain Eukaryota; kingdom Metazoa; phylum Arthropoda; class Arachnida; order Araneae; family Uloboridae; genus Uloborus; species Uloborus diversus. Next base: position 88,959,687 of record NC_072733.1, on the reverse strand, counting down.
CAGCCTTGAAATTTTGTACGAAATTACTTAGAGTCCCGCTCCTGTGGTTTGCTCCTACGGTTTTGTTTTTAAAAATTCTAATTAGTTTTTTCTGTAATTAATTTTTTTGTATATATAAATATTATATATCGTTGGAAAGGGTAGAATGTTCCGCGTTCTACGCAATTTGTTTCAATACTCTAACGTAATTACGGCGCTAGTTATTATTTTTAGCTCGTTTAGGCTAAACTAAAATTTAGGCACTACATTCTTCATTAAATTTATTAGTAAAAAGTGAAGGAATTGTCGCACAGTTTTTTTTTTTTTTTTTTGGACACCATTGGAATTAGTGGCTTTTTTTACTCCAGATATAACTCGACCTATGGTCGAAAAACTTAGCTTCTAGCTCCAAAAAAGAAAAAGTTACAAGTAGTTTTTATCAAGTTCGAAAAATCTCATTTCCATTCAAATTATTGGTGCTTTATTTGTCGCTGCCATAGTTACGTCTTTTCGATTCGTTTGTTTCTTCTTTCTTAATCCCAAATTTTAAGGTTGTGATTTTAACGGAAAATCTTAGGCTCAACTCAATTCAAGCCCCGAGCTAAGGAGCAAAACATTTTAGTAGATATCATGATTATTAACGCGATTTTTCAAACGTATACAACTGCAGTTTTGCAATGCGCAGGAGCCTCCTAACTAGTAAAGTGCCGGATCGTCAAAAAAAGTAGATCCGCGGATCCGGATCATTAGTGTCAAGATCCACGGATACGGATCCCAATTTGTTTTACCCAATTCAATTATCCAAGGGCTTAATTTGTTACGGAAGATATTCCCGTCAGAATAATAACACTGGCTTCTTCAAAAAATGTCATCTACGGCGACAATATAATCAAGACTATGATTTACTCTTTAAAGGAATCTCCGTTAAAATTGAGGGAGAGTTGGAAGGAACGGGTCAACGCTGCATTAATGCCTAAATAGAATGTGAAGAATTATTTCTAGCTTCCTCGGTAAATGTAGGATACAGGAGCAAGAGTGTAAAGCTGCTACTGGACAGGCTAGAAATAATTTTTCGCATTTTATTTCAGCATAAATGCAGCACTGACCCATTCCCACCCAACTTACTCTGACCGACAGAATAACAGAGCCGAGAAAACCTTTACAAACAATTAATAGAGAATTTAGTTTCACTTTTCTTTGAAGAATGCCGAGAAAAAACAAAATGAAGAATGACAGAAACCCCAAATCAATAACAGAAACTAATGTTAAACTAAAAATTAAAAAAAAAAAAAAAACATGTCCTAGAGGGCCGACCCGATATTGAGATGGATTTTGCGGGTCAAAACACACATTGTTAACAAATATTAAACTGACAGCGGATAGAAATTTTAAATCATTGAACTTTTTCTCCTTACCGACTATGAAATAGCTACCTATCACGCGTATAAAGGCTTTGAATTGCATTTAAAATTTCCTTGACAAGATTATAGCTTTTACTGCATATAACTTGGAAGTTCCAAACAAATATCAAATGAAGAAAAACTTAGTTCTTTCAATTTGAGGCCAATATTTTTAACGTACGGGTAAGTTTTTACTAATATAATTCTGAAAAACGTGAAGTCGGTTTTTATTAATATCTCCGGTTTTGCAACGGGTGGTACAAATTTGCTTCTGAAATGATACCTTATAATTTAAAAAGGGAATAAAACCTAATTTAAACGGAGAGTTTTTTATTCAAATATTTAGGAATTTTTAGAATAGGAAAGTTCCGTTTAAGATCCGTCAAAAAGTAGCGGATACGGATCTTTACTTTCCCTTGGATATACGCGGATACGGATATCCGGAACATCACTACTCCTAATCTTTATCGCTCTGCAAATTAGTACAAATTATTTTGAAACCCGGGGAAGGGATGCTTTTTGTTCCAAAGAGAGCTCATAATGCATTTTTAACCTGTTTCTTTATAATTGACGTTTTAAATCGTTGAGAATCAAATAAGATTGCTAAGCAACTTTCGGGGCTTGGTCAGCTCCGAAGCGAGCGGGGGGCAAAGCTCCCTAGTATATTGAAAAATAGTTAATGGTATTGTTAAATTATTCCCGGGAGGGGGAGGTTCGGAACCCTGTGCCCCACCCTAAAACTCCTAAATGTTATAAAGTTAAATTTTTGTCAAAAACATTTCATGACTAATAGGCCATTTTAAAATTTTTAAATAATGCAGGTTTTCGAGCATTCTGTGACTTAGTTTATAAGCACTTTAGCAAGCTTTTTTCTTCTTCACTATTATTTGAAATTCGAACACAAAAACTTTTAGAGCAGATAATGGTACACAATCCTCTCTTTAAGCGAAAATTTTTTATTCAAACAAAAATAGGTTAGGTGTAAAATATGTTTTAAATTTCAAACAGTTTCGTCTTAAATAGGTTAGACTGAATGAATGATATGTCCGTCATTTTGAAATCGTAGAAACTGGACACACGTGCTTTTTCTCTTTTCTTTTCACACACCCCCTGCTTAAGAGTGGGCAACTCTTAAAAGACGCCAAGAATTCGCCAACTTCATTTTCAATAGTAGAAACTTTTAAAAGAGTGAGACTTAATGGGAAAAGAACAGGAAAAAACAGCTTGGTATTTTCAAACTCCTTTCGCCCCTCAAACTCAACAGGAGGTATGACTGGAGCTCTTCGGCTGCGATAAGCGCTATTGTTTGCTCCCCCTAGTCCCTCGAGTCTACCGGAAGTGTGGAAGAAATTGGAGTACACCGCTACCATATACCGTGCCCATGTTGAGCTCTTTCTCATTTAGGGGCCTCATTGACTCAGGAGTTGCTCCTTTCTGCTTTAAACTCATGCTGGCTACATGAATGGGGCTTGAGTCTCCCAAGTGGCATTAAAAACAACAACAAACTGCTCCCAAAGCCATCTCGATTGATAATACATTTGCCTTAGAATAAAAGTATCAAATTTTCAGAGTCAATTGTGTAAAATTTTGTTTTGAAAACATCCTTGTCTTTGTGTCTACTTCAATAATGATCTTTTTATCGCCAATATTATTTTCCACATAATTTTTATTATATACAAAAACAACAATATTTGGAGATTTTTTAAATTTTATACAAACCCAATATTCGTTAGGCAAATTAATATGAACAATTTCATTTATAATAGATTTATACGTGGTTATTTCAGTTTTCATCTGCGGAAAGATCAAGTTTTGCTTTTTTTCAAACAGGGAACATTTTTTTAAACTGTATAATTCCTGGTGGACCTTTTTTTCTCTGGTAATTTTTTAGTAAAGTATGTTGGCAGATTTGGGAAAATTGTAGGAATTGCCTCATCTTTCAAAAAAGGTTTTCCCCTAGGAATCAAAACTTCCTCACCATTTATAATATGCTTAAAATGCGTTTCAATAAAATGTTTCTCGAAATGCAGAGCACAAATTGAGCAATATTTATCAAAAACTTTATCTAACCAGGGAATTAACGAATTCCACTTTAGTTTTTCTTCATCTGCTGGAGCTTTAAAAAACGTAACTTTTTCCTTGAATGTTTTGTATCCACTTTTGCACCCTGGTACAAAACAAGATAAAGCTTTATTTCTTCTAATTTTCAACTTTGATGCCTCCATTAAAAGCCTTAAACGCTGTTTCATGAAATATTCACGAAATAAAGGTAAAAAAGAGAAACGCGGAACTAAATTGTAACAAAATCCCGCGTCAACTAATGTAAACACTGCGAGATTGAACGTGCACCTCGACTGCACACCCTCTAGCGGTTTTCATACAATTTGTCTTCAAGAATCGTGGGGAAAAAAGCGCCGGTCGGCATACTACTCTTTCTAGGCACTATACTTCTGATGAATAGATGGAGCTCGTTAAGCTGTTTTCACATTGCAACAAATATAAAATTCAAAATACCAGGTTCAGTCAAAAATTTAGTTA